>NW_008795299.1:258158-268617 GCF_000699145.1 Aptenodytes forsteri
GGCCAGTGCTGCTCTGTCCCTGACGTGGCAGTGCCTTGTGTCCCTGCAGTGATGGATGGGTGGTATTCCTGCAGTGCAGGCAGTGCCCTGAATCCCTGCAGTGATGGATGGGAGGTAGCTCTGTATCCTGGCAGTGCCCCATGTCCCTGCAGTGCTGGATGGGTGGCATCCCTGCATCCCTGTAGTGCCCCATGTCCCTGCAGTGCTGGATGGGTGGCAGCCCTGCATCCCTGCATTGCCCCGTGTCCCTGCAGAGCAGGCAGAGCCTCTGCCCTCCTTTTAGTGCTCCTGTTTCTGCAGGGCTGGCAGAGCATTGCCCCGTGTCCCTGCAGAGCAGGCAGAGCCTCTGCCCTCCTTTTAGTGCTCCTGTTTCTGCAGGGCTGGCAGACGCGTGCAGTGCCTCTGTGTCCCCGCCGTGCGTGGCAGGCAGTGCCCCTGCAGTGCGTGGCACACAATGCTCCTGTGTTTCTGTGGTGAGAAGCTGTCTCTGAGCCTGGCCGGCTCCCATAGGGTTGCTGGCAGCAGGCTGCGTGCAGTCCACCCTGTTAGTGTGCCTCGTTGGGTCTAATTACAGTTTGCGTGGTGACGAAGAGGGTGGACAGTAGCAGGAGTGGCTTCCTGCAAGTGACAGGAAACCAGGGCTGAGGTTTCAATGACTGGGTTGCTCACATGAGCAGGGCATTGCAGGAGCTTTGCAAGCCAGGACTGGTTCTCCTGGGCACTTGCTTGTGGAGGCTGCCAGGAGACCACGGCTGGGGCCAGCTCTGCCCAGCAAGCCCCTGAAGCCCTTTCCCTTTGGGGGACTGCTTTGGGACCATGTGCAGTCCTCCATGGCACAGGGGTTGTACCCAAAAGGATACACCACAGAAGTGGGCTGGGGCAGAGCAGTCCCGGGGGCCTGGGACTGCCTAACCTCTGGTGTCTGTGTCTCCTTCCAGCTCCCCTGCAGCGCAGGATGAAACCACTGGCATCCTGCCTGGGCCTGTGGCTCCTCTTCCAGCTCCCTACCCTGGTCTGTGGGACACGTGTGGTCTACAAAGTGCAGGAGGAACAACCCCCCAACACCCTCATAGGGAGCCTTGCCTCTGACTACGGCTTCCCGGACGTGGGGCACCTCTACAAGCTGGAAGTGGGGGCCCCGTACCTACGTGTGGACGGCAAGACTGGGGACATCTACACCACAGAGACCTCCATTGACCGGGAGAGCTTGCGTGAGTGCCAGCACCTCCTGCCCGGAAAGCCCTGCTTCCTGGAGTTTGAAGTGTCCATCACTGACCTGATCTTGAACAGCAGCCCACGCCTGCTTGAGGGGCAGATAGAGGTGCTCGATATCAATGACAACACCCCCAACTTTGCCTCGCCCGTTCTCACCCTCTCCATCCCCGAAAACACCAATATCGGGGCGCTCTTCCCCATCCCCCTGGCCATGGACCGGGACTCGGGCGCCAACGGCGTTGCCTCTTATGAGCTGACGGCTGGTCCGGAGGCACAGGAACTCTTTGGGCTGCAGGTGGCAGAGGATCAGGATGAGAAGCAGCCACAGCTGATTGTCATGGGGAACCTGGACCGGGAGCAGTGGGACTCCTATGATCTGACCATCAAGGTGCAGGACGGAGGCAACCCGCCGCGGGCGAGCAGCGCCCTGCTTCGCATCACCATTCTGGACATGAATGACAACGCGCCCAAGTTCGAGAAGGCCCTGTATGAGGCGGAGCTCTCTGAGAACAGCCCCGTGGGGCACTCAGTCCTCCAGGTGAGTGTGGGGGCTTTCTTCTCCTCCCCAGCTCCCCTCCTGCCTGGCTGCAGCAGGGACAACCCAGGGAGCATTTATACAGCCACTTGCTGCCACGGTTCCTCAAGGGAGGAGGGAGCCTAGAAGGGTTGCAAGCTGTAGGAGCCCAGAGTGTCACCCGGGGCCAGCAGGCAGGCAGGTTCCTGGGATGTCACATCTGCTAAAACGAGGTTGGAAAGGATGTGTGGGAAGGTGCAGCTGGAGCGGGGGCTGCGGGAAGCGACAGGGGCAGCAGCAGGGCTGGCGGGTATGCAGGAGCAAGGCTCCAGGTTACAGGGAGGGCTGGGACCCGAGGTCCACGGGGAGTCTGGCTTCATGCCAGGCTGGTCTCAATGCTGCCCGCAGACAAGACATAGACCCTTTCATAAGTTGCATTCCCTTGGCTGCTCCATGGAAACTCAGGCTCGCACAGGAGACGGGGGGCAGGCAGCATCCCTGCTGCCTGTCTGGGGGGGCTGCCCATGACTCCGGGGGTGCCTTGCTGTCTGCAGGGGCCAGGCGCTCTGCCCTGTCTCAGGCAGCGGTGCAAACTGGCCTGGGGAGCCAGTGGATCTCGGTGGATTTGGCTTGGAGGGGGGCATTGGGATGATAGTAGCCGACATCTGTTTATCTGCAGCTGCCATCTTAATAAACGAAGCGCAGCCAGCTCTCATCTGCTTGCTAATTCTGATGTGAATTTTTTAAGAATTCATTTTTCACTGTTAAGAGAATGGAAGTTGGAAGCAGATAAGGGAGCTGCACGGCCGGGAGGAGAATGGGCTGAGACGCTGCTGCTGCCATTGCTCAGCTTTTATCTTTCAGGGGGAAAATGACTTCCGCCTTTTTTGTGAGTGGAGGTAAAAGGTGGAATTTACATTTAACAACTTTCGTTCTCCATCCAAATCTGCTGAGCAAGATAACGGCAGAGCAGCAAATGGTGCAGAGAAGAGGCTGCTCGGAGAGCCGATTAGGGAGGCAAATGTTAGACAAACCTCATCTTCTTTAGAAAGCAAATAATAGGTGTAGAGGCAGGTTTATGTGAATGCAGAGCTCCTGACGGGTGGGCAGGGATGGCTGGTGCTGTGCAGAGCTTAGGCAGCCCTGGTCCCCGCTTGGCTGCATCCCTGAATGCCGGGGTGGAGTTGCTGCGGCTCTGCACATCCTCACCTGCCTCCTCATCCTTTCCTCGAGCCCCTATTTGGGGAGGGTTTTGTGGAGTGGGTGCAGCCAGAGCCATCCCTCCACACTGCTGCCTGGGTTGTGGCAGCGAGGATTCCCGGAGGATTCCCTGCATGCCGGAGCTGGCCGGGAGGGGAGTGTGGCCGACTGGCCCAGCCGGTTTTGCTGGAAGAGCAAGGAAAAGCCTCTGTGCCGAGGGAGGCTCCCAGCCGCTCTGACGGTCCCAGACTCTTTGCCCCGTAGTCCTTGGCCCCAGAAGAGGAAATCCTGGTTTTTCCCCACCAGCTGTCCCCAAAGGAGGCCGCGGCGGGCAGCGTGGTGGTTTGAGGAGGGGCTCACGCCGCCTTGCCTTCCTGCTCACTGTTTCTCCCTCCATCCCACAGGTGAAAGCCAACGACTCGGACCAGGGTGCCAACGCGGAAATCGACTACTCCTTCCACCAAGCCTCGGACATGGTGCGCCGGCTGCTGCGCCTGGACCGCACCACGGGACTCATCACCGTGCAGGGGCCCATCGACCGTGAGGATGTCAGCATCCTCAAGTTCTCCGTCATGGCCAAGGACAAGGGGGCCAACCCCAAGAGCGCCCGCACCCAGGTGGTGGTCACCATCAAGGACATGAATGACAACGAGCCCTCCATAGAGATACGAGGCATTGGGCTTGTGACCCACCAGGACGGCATGGCGAACATCTCGGAGGACGTGCCAGTAGAGACAGCAGTGGCTCTGGTGCAGGTGTCCGACCGAGATGAGGGTGAAAACGCCGTGGTGACCTGCGTGGTGGCTGGTGATGTTCCATTCCAGTTGCGGCAGGCTAGTGAAACAGGGAGCGACAGCAAGAAGAAATACTTCCTGCAGACCACCACGCCGCTGGACTATGAGTCGGTGAAGGAATACACGATTGAGATTGTGGCGGTGGACTCCGGAAACCCGCCCCTCTCCAGCACCAACTCTTTGAAGGTGCAGGTGGTGGACGTGAATGACAATGCGCCTGTCTTCAGCCAGAGCTTCACCGAGGTGGCCTTCCCCGAGAACAATGAGCCTGACGACCTGGTGATGGAGGTGAGCGCCAGTGATGCTGACAGCGGCTCCAACGCCAAGCTGGTTTACTCCCTGGTGACGGACCCCTCCTCCAAGGGCTCCTTCACCATTGACCCTGACTCCGGGGAGATCCGGGTGAAGGCGGTGCTGGACCGAGAGCAGCGGGAGCGCTATGAGTTCTTGGTGGTAGCGGCAGACAAGGGCAGCCCCAGCCTCAAGGGCACAGCGTCTGTGGCCATCAATGTCATGGACAGGAATGACAATGACCCCAAGTTCATGCTGAGCGGCTACAACTTCTCAGTGATGGAGAACATGCCACCCCTCAGCCCTGTGGGCATGGTGACGGTGATCGATGCTGACAAAGGAGAAAACGCCCGCATCCAGCTGTCGGTGGAGCAAGACAATGGGGATTTTGTCATCCAAAATGGCACTGGCACCATCCTCTCTAGCATCTCTTTTGACCGGGAGCAGCAGAGCACATACACTTTCCGACTCAAGGCAGTGGATGGTGGGGATCCTCCCAGGTCTGCCTACGTGGGGGTGACCATCAACGTCTTGGATGAGAATGATAATGCCCCCTTCATCACTTCACCCTCTAATGCCACCTACAAACACATCCTGCCCCACACCAACCCTGGCCAGCAGGTGAGCAAGGTCAAGGCGGAGGACATTGACTCTGGCGTCAACGCGGAGCTGACTTACAGCATCACAGGAGGCAACCCCTTCGAGCTTTTCCAGATCTCCCCGCACAGTGGAGACATCACCCTGGAGAAGGAGATCCTGCGCAAGCACCATGGCCTGCACCGCTTGGTAGTGCGCGTCAATGACAAGGGCAAGCCCTCGCGGCATGGCACGGCGCTGGTGCATTTCTACGTCAACGAGACGCTGGCCAACCGCACGCTGCTGGACACGCTGGTGGGGCACAGCCTGGACACACCGCTTGACATAGACATCGCTGGAGACCCTGAATATGAGCGCAGCAAGCAGCGAAGCAACATCCTCTTTGGAGTCATCGCCGGCATTGTGGCCGTCACCCTGGTCATCGTGCTGGTCGTCCTGGTGCGCTACTGCCGGCAGCGGGAGGCCAAGAGTGGCTACCAGGCAGGCAAGAAGGAGACCAAGGACCTGTATGCACCCAAGCAGGCCAACAAGAGTGGTAAAAGCAAGAGCAAGGTGAAGAAGAGCAAGTCCCCGAAGCCGCCCAAGCCCACAGAGGATGAGGAGGAGACAGGGCTGCAGAAATCGCTCAAGTTCAACCTCATGAACGACTCCGTCAGCGACAGCCCCCGAATCCACCTGCCCCTCAACTACCCGCCGGGCAGCCCAGACCTGGGTCGCCACTACCGCTCCAACTCGCCGCTGCCCTCCATCCAGCTGCAGCCTCAGTCGCCCTCTGCCTCCAAGAAGCACCAAGTGGTGCAGGACCTGCCGGCCACCAACACCTTTGTTGGCACCGGGGACAACAACTCGACAGGCTCCGAGCAGTACTCGGACTACAGCTACCGCACCAATCCCCAGAAATACACCAACAAGCAGGTAGGAGAGCTCATCCTGAGGCCGGCAGCGGCCCCCCCCCTGCACCGGGGAGCCATCTGGACAGAGGTGTGGGAGTGAGCGTGGACTGGCCCCCAGCCCTGCATGCGTGGCCTGGGGAGCTGGCAGAGGACTACCCTGGAGCCGAGCCACGGAGCCTGGTCGTGGGGCGGGGAGGGGATGGGGATGGTGGGAGGGGGGAGGCCAAAAACTGTTGGAGCCCTTGTCAGAGCGCCCGGGGCTGGCTCCTGGCTGCGCTGCCTGGGTGATGGTGATGCGAAGGGCACTGCATGTGTGTGCTTCTACATGTGGAGCTCCGGGGAGGGAATCCCACTCACCCAGGTCCCCTTTGGGGACCAGCTCTAAGAGCACTGAGAAGGGCAATGCCCACCCTCCCATCCATCCCTCCGCTTGGGCTGACTCGTGGGGAGGAGAGACCGGTCCTGCTCCTGCCACAGCTGTGGGCAGCCAGTTTCCAGTCCTGCCCGTGTCCAGGAAGCAGTGAGGAAGGCGCTAACCTTGCTGTTGCCAGCCTGGCTCTGCTGGTGTGGCTGAATCTTTCACCATCCCTGCGCAAAGCCGTCCGAAAGGGAGTTTTGCACCCGCTGTGGCTGCCCAGGCAGGTGGGGCTGGGTGGAGGAGCAAAGCTCTGCCTTTTTCCCAGGCTCAGGCTCTGGCTTCCCCCAGGCTTGGGCCCTCTGCCATAGCCGGCATGGTGAAAACTGGGCTTCCCTTAGTGCGAGCATCGGGCCTGGAGCTATGGCTCTGCGGGAGCTGTGCTTCAGCCGCTGTGGAGGAGGAGGGTGGATCCTGGTGGCCAGGGCACTTCCTCCAGGCGACACGGGTCTGGCCATGTGCCGGGGCTGGGTCTGGGTCTTGTGCTCGGGGCTGGAGGAGCAGGGCACTGGGGTCTCTGCTGCGTGCTGCGGTCAGGTCACTGCTCTTGGTCTAGCCAGGGGTTTCTGCTGCGTGCGGGGCAGGGTGGAGGTAGGTCTTGGCTGCGGACTGGGAAGGGCTGCTCGCTGGTGTGCACTGGAGCTTGGAGCTGTCCCAGGAGGTCATGGGATGAGCCCAGAGCTTGCAGGACCCTCTTTCCTTGGGCTGTCTGTCCAGTTAGCTTGCACCACGTTTCTGCTTTGGCGCCTGTCGGGTCTATCCTTAACTAGCTAGGGAGGGAGAGGGGGGACGAGTGCCTGTGGCTTTGCCTTCTTCCTGGGGCCCCGTGGGTGAGGACCACCCACTCCCCCACCGTGTGCTGTACCCTCTGTGCCCTATGGAGACCCCTGCTCCCTTCTTTGTATCCCGGTGAGCGGCAGGCTGGGCTCCTGCCGTGGGGCTGAGCTCAGCTGCCCTGTTGGATTTGACTTCAATAAAGTTTTCTATTTTTGACCGGTTGTGCCTTATTTTCCCTGCTGCCCCTGAAGATGCTCTTGCTCCCAGCAATTTCCCAGGCATATTTTCCACGTCCTCGGCCAGCCCCGCAGCGCCCAGAAGTGATGCTCACGTGGGCCAGCCATCTCCACAAGCCCTTCACCGTGCCTCAGCATGGCCAGTCCAGAGGCCTCATGGTACTGACCCCCCCTCCCCAGCCCTCTAAGGACACAGCGTCCTCCAGGACATGGTTCACAACACATGCATGGACTTACACACACACATGTACATGTGTGGACGTGGAGGCAGTCTGAGCCACGGACCAGCCAGCCCAGCTTTCTTCCACCCCAACATCCCCCTGCATAGCTTCTCCTGGTTCATCCCCACGTCCTTTTGAGACCCACCCATGTCCCAAAGCCAGCACATGGAGGAGCAGATCCCTGCTGCGCGGTGCCTGGCTAGCATGCCTCAAATCCTGCCGGTGAGGGCTGGAAGATCCCTGCCTCTCACCCGCCGCAGTGCTGGAATGAGGACACATGCGGTTGCAGATGGAGCCTCAGTGCATCAGCAGCACCGGGGGGAAGCACCCGAAGCAAAGTGCTCCCCCCACCTCAGGATGCGATGGGCACCCTTGCAGCGAAGAAGAGGTCCTCCCAGGCAGGCTTGCTGGCAGCGGCGGGGCTGCGGGAGGGCGATGGAGCCAGGCGGCCACGCTCCCCATAAAGATGTCTCTGCCCCTCCTGGCTGGCAGGTTGGGGGTGATGCTGCTGCTGTGGGGCTTGCTCAGGCTCTTGTCTCCAGCGGGCTGGAGAGAGGATAGATCCTGAATGGCAGGAGCAGTGCAGCACCCCTTCCCCAGGCCCTGGATGGGGCCATCCTACACCCCCCTCCCTCCAGCAAAGCATCGCATCTCAGGGACCCCCTCCCTGGCCACCCCTTCCTCTTTCTCATGGTTTTTCTTTCAAGCCTGTCACACAAGCTTCACCTCTTCCCCAGGGGCTCCAATCGGCCACACCAGGCTGCTGGAGAAGAGGAGCTCTGGCACTGGGAGAGATTAGATCATCCGGGGAAACCAGTGGTTCTGGCTTCGGTGGTTTCAGCCCTGTGCCAGCCTTGGCTCTCACAGCCTCCTAGTTTGTTTTGCTAACAGCATAAGGTTTTATCTTGAACCGTCCAGGAAGTGTCTGGGCCTCCTAGGCAGGCAGGGCTGGGACCTGCGGGGAGATGCGATGGCTGCAGAGGAGGAAAGGAGACACCGGCAACCACCTAAATAACTAGTCCCTGCAGGGCTGGGCGGGCAGTCTGGGGGCTTGGCTCAGCGTTGCTATCTGCTTCCCTTTGGGAACTTTCTGAGAGAAGTTTCCATTCCTTCCTTGTCCTTGGCAGCTCTTTGATGAACCTGAGCAACCTCTCAGACGCTGGCGTGGGGAGCGTCTCTTTCTTCTTTCTGCCCGTCTCCCAGGCTCCATCCTTTGGGACTTTTTTATACCAGAGGGGACTATGCTACATCCTTTCCTGGCTGTACAAACCCAAGACTGCCCCAGGTCCTTACAGCCTCCCACCATCTGAGAAGCTGGCTGGAGTGGTGTTAACTTCAGCGTGCTACTGCGAGCTCAGCAGAGGTGCCTGCACCTGCCTGCAGGCTCAGGAGCACGGTGCAGTATTAGTTACTCTCTGTGTGTGTGGGGATAAGAGGAATATTGTAACTGTAATGGACAGAAATGAAATTGTCTTATTTTAGAATTTAGCTTAGAGTTTCCATAAATCGCAGGTTTAGGTGTTGGCAGATGTCTGGGAAAGTCTCCTACTGTCCTGGGTCAGTGGATTTTCTCAAGGTCGTTCACGCGGGATGAGCTGATAAATGGATCCAGCAATGAGCTGCAGATGGAGCTGAGGGTTCATGGGGGACCTGCCCTGTTTTTCCCCAGTTTCAGAAAGACACTGTGCTGGGAGCAGTTTCCAGGCACTGCAAATCAGCTCCTGCTCCCGGGATCAAATGCACTTAGTTCAGATTTCGCTCTGGCGTGCAGTGACTGAATGAGGGAGCGTGTCGGTGAGATCGCGGGGGCTGCAGTGCAGGGGCTGAGCCCTAGCTGTGCTGGGAAGAGTGGCTGGGCTCTGCAAAACAGCTATGAATGCACAGTAGCTTGTGAGCATCAATGGGGTGCTTGTGGGAGCTGGGGGAGCACAAAAGGGGGTGAGGAGTGGGTCATACACCGTGCTGGCTTCTGGGGAGTTGGTGAGGATGCTGAGAGCCCCACGAGCAAGGCAGGAATGTGCAGTGGCTCCTGGCAGGTCTATGCTGGGTGACTTTGGTTTATGGCAGGGAGAGGTGCCTATGCCTGGCAGAGCACCATGGGGCATTTGGGACCTCAAAAAGAAGAGCTTTAGCCATGGAGATGAGCAACCCCATGGTACAGCCTGGCCTGTACAGCCAGAGACAGCGTGGGCGTGCACAGGCTGTGCTGCAGGGGGAGGTGACAGCGGGGTGTACTCAGCCTGCGCTCTGTGTGTGGGAGGTGACAGCGGGGTGCTCACAACCTGTACCCCACGGAGGGGTGGCACGGAGGTGTGCGTGGTCTCTGTGGCAGGGGGTGGCGAAGGCACGGGTACAGGCTGTGCGGCAGGGGTAGGTGATGCGGGGGGGGGTGCAGCCTGTGTCTCCTCTGGGAGGAGGTGGCACAGGGAGGGGTACAACCTCTGTCCCTGGAGGAGGTGGCAGCGGGGTGCGTGCAGCCTGTACTGCAGCGGGAGGGGGCACGGGGGTGTACACAGCCGGTACCACAGGGAGAGGTGGCACAGGGTTATGCACAAGCTGTACGGTGTAGAGCGGTGGCAGTGGGGTGTACACAGCCTGTATGTGTTGGGAGGTGACAGCGGGGTGTACATAGTGTGCAGCCTTGGACAGGTGACGACTCCTCTGTAAGCAGCGTGTCTGCAAGGAGGCAGTGGCGCTTACTGTCCCTATCCCATCGAGGAGAGCATCGGGTCTCTCCTGCCTGACAGTCCCTGTCCCCACCGTTGCTTGAGACCTCATCCTTTGCTTCCTTGAAGGCTCACCCAGCCTGTGCTACCTGTCTGGGGCTCCTCACATTGGGCTGGGCTGCCTGGGGGGTTTGCAGCTCTGGCTGGTTTCCCTCTTCCCACCCTGCTGAGCCAGGTGCTGCTCATTCCTCCCTGCCCTCCTCTTCCTCTCGCTTCTCAGACCTCCAGGCTCTCCCCTGCCTGATACCCTTGGAGCCATTTTGGTCTGTGGTGAACACGGGCTTCCCTAGCTTGAATCTGGGGGGCTTCTCCTTTTTTTCCCCCCACCCTCCTGCCTTTTCTTTCACAATTGTATCTGCTCCCTACCATCCCTCTCTCCTGAACTCTCCCCCTGCTCTGCTCGAGCAGTGACCTCCCCCTTCCCTGTCGCTTTTCCCTCCCCATCAGTCTCTCCCGACCGGCTGTCTGCTGGCCCTGGTACAGAGGGATGCTGAGCCCTGCGCAGTGCAGGGCTGAGTCCCCGGCTGGCTCCAACAGCCGAGCTGTGGATCCTCTGTGCGATGAAAGCGCTGGGTGGGTG
>NW_008795299.1:268683-308435 GCF_000699145.1 Aptenodytes forsteri
CGGGGCCCAGCCCTGCAGCCTGCTTAATCAGTCACCCAAATCCTGGGGCAAAACCCGATACTGCAACGGGGTGTGTCCCCAGGCATTTTGTGGTCCCTCCACCCAGAGAGCAGCGGCAGTGGATAAGGTGAAAGGAAAGGCAGAGGGTGGGACGCAGCTGAAGGTGGGGGAGGGTGGGGTGCTCCCGGGTCAGGACAGAGAGGAGATTTTCTGGGATGGGATGGAGAGGAGGCTGAGGTAATGAGAGGGTGCATGATGTAGGGCAGGATGGGGTGGGGTTTTGCAGGGGAGTATTCCCAGCACTGCTCTGCCCGCTCGGCCGGGCTCTCAGCTGCAGTGCTGTTCCCTGCATGCACAGGCCAGCCTGGAGCAGGGCCCAGCCCTGCAGCCTGCTTAATCAGTCACCCAAATCCTGGGGCAAAACCCGATACTGCAACGGGGTGTGTCCCCAGGCATTTTGTGGTCCCTCCACCCAGAGAGCAGCCGGGAGGCAGTGGATAAGGTGAAAGGCAGAGGGTGGGACGCAGCTGAAGGTGGGGGAGGGTGGGGTGCTCCCGGGTCAGGACAGAGAGGAGATTTTCTGGGATGGGATGGAGAGGAGGCTGAGGTAATGAGAGGGTGCATGATGTAGGGCAGGATGGGGTGGGGTGTTGCAGGGGAGAGCGAGGGCTAAAGGATGCGTGGAGCAAAGGGGCACAGACTGGCTCTGTCCCTGGGAACTGTGTCAGCTCACGGTGGGGAGGGCAGTCCCAGGAGGGCGTGGGGCAGCAGCAAAGAGGTGGATGCTGTGTGTTTGTGTCCCTGGAGCTGGTGTCCACCCGGGACCCTGGCGTGAATAGTGTGCAAGAGCCGTGCAGCTGTGCACGGGCTGACTCATGTGGGGCTGTGCCGGTGTGGGTCGCAAAGAGCAGGAGCTCCCCTTCATGGTTTGTGGGGTCTTGGACATTCAGCCCCTGCAGTACACTGCCAAATCTCTCTCTTGCCGGCATGTTCTTTTGAACGCTGCCCCTGGAGCTGAGCCCTGTGCCAAGCCCAAAGCACCTTCCTCCCCCACCTCCACCCTCCATCCCCACGCAAACCTGTCGTGTCAGAGTACCTGCCCATGAAACTCCAGGCACAGCCCATCTCCATGGGAGAGCTGTGCTCCTATGTACTGCCCTGCAAGCCAGTCCATCCAAACTGCAGTTACACAACCCAAGCTCTGCTCTTGGGAGAAACCAAGATGGACGATGGAGATTACTCCAAAAGGGACTTTTCCCACTCCTGCTCCTTCAGTGCCCCAGGAAGCATGCAGTCTGCTGGGCTGAGGCAGAGAAGGATTGAACGTGGGTGAGGAGGAGCCTGGCTGCAGGGGCACAGGCCACCTCTGGAACCTTGGTCCCCCTCTTCTTGTCACCTCTGATGCCAGCTGCAGCGTCCATCAGTCCAACCTGGATGAAGCTCGGTCTTCGTTTCACCT
Source organism: Aptenodytes forsteri (assembly GCF_000699145.1). Classification (NCBI taxonomy): domain Eukaryota; kingdom Metazoa; phylum Chordata; class Aves; order Sphenisciformes; family Spheniscidae; genus Aptenodytes; species Aptenodytes forsteri. The sequence continues at coordinate 270,143 of NW_008795299.1, forward strand.
CTGGGAGCCAGGATCACCTGCGACTCAGACCCACTCAGCCTTCCCCCAGTAGGTCCCCTGTTGACCTTGTCTTCTCTCTGACTTTCTGGACTTTTCTGGAGGTCTTAGTCTGCACCCTTGAGGACCTGCTTTCCATATCCCACCAGCAGTATAGTTTTCTTTTCCTAGTGGGGTTCCCGACTCAACCCTGTGGTTGAGAGCACAAGAGGAAGAAGAGGTCGGGCAAAGGAACAGAAAGAAAACAACTCCCCAGGATCCCTGAAAAACATCTCCTAGTTGTCTTGCATCCATGTCTTCCTGTGGTGTAAGCTGTTTACTGCCTCAGTCCTTCAGATGCTCACAGGAAAGAGTGGGTGGGAGAGTAGGTTTGTGGCAGTGACCTGCTAGGACGGCAGGAGAAAGCTCGTACGTTATCTCATCTACATCCATTTTGGCATTCACAGCCATGCCTTGTGGGTCCTGCCCAAAGATCCCTAAAGATGCCCCTGCCCTGGGAGGTAAACATCCTTCTGAGCACCTCTTCACTTGCAAAATACCCACCTCCTGACCTACTATCTAAATATGGCACGGTTGGGCAGCCACTGATCTTGGCAGGTTTCATCAAAGCTGTCTTTAGAGCCATCATTTTGGGAGGGCAGCAAATCACCACCTCTCCCTTGGAACTGATCCTGCTCCGTAGCGAAGTTGTCGGAGCAGAGCACCCTGATTCAGCTCCTCTGAGACAACTCTAAAGGCCCAAGCAACCTGAAAGCCTGGAGCTATTTAGCTCCCACGTGCCCTGGTTTTCACATGCTCCAAACTCCCCGATGCTCTTGAGCAGCTGCAAAGCTGCTGCCAGGGAGACTCTGACAGATATCTGTCCCTGCTGTGGGGGGGAACTTCTTGTCTGAGCTCAGGACTGAGATCGTGCTCTAAATGTCTTGCTAATGTGATATCTGATGTTCCTCTTACACTAATCTGTTAATCTTTCTGCTTCTTCATCAAAAGCACTCAAGCCCAGTAGAAAGCAAAATCAGTGTTTCAGATGTTTGAAGAGCCCTTCATTATTATTCAGGCTGGGCAAGACCTTTTGGGGTGTTGTGATTCAAGGCCCTGGGAGTGCCTGGAGGAGCTTGGGCTGTTTTTTCCAAGGATTTCAAGTAGATCACAGTTTATTAAGGACTATCAGGATGTCTCTTGCCCAGAGAAGAGAACTCAGAAACCTGTAATGTTCAGGAAATTTTTCTTGAGCCACGATCTGCAAGGACTTGACAGCTCACCCAGGATTTGAGGACAGGGTAAAAGAAAGCTGTCCTCATCTCATCCATACCAGGGTTCCTGTGTCGGTAAGAGTGGTAATGCCAGACCAGCGCAGGCAAGATAAGTGGCCTTAACAAGCCTTACAATATTACTTGTCTTACCTGTTTGATCTCTCCAAATGCAGGCTTGTCTTACCCAGTATCATCATTCATCATTAGGTACGGGTTGGTTGCAGACCACTAAAGTAAGGGCTCTGCCGATGTCTAGAGCGTGTTGGTGCTTCTGCCCTTTGCCTATGGAAATAGAGGTGGTTAGAAAACAGGGTTGCCATCAGACGAAAATTTTCAATTTGAAAACAAATCAGCAGGAATTGACTTTTTTTTTTTCTATTTTGGCTCAAGTCAATCAACAGATATAGATGTATAAATATATATTTTTTTCCTAATAATTTCTAAAGGCACGATTCTGACTGACCTTTTTGAATTTAGCTTCATAATTAATACTTGGCTTGAATTCTGAAGTGAAAGTTACCTTTGCAAGAGCATCATTTTTTCATTTTTACATGTCAGCAGATATCCCCCCTGCCCCAACTTTGAAACAAGAAACTCACTTGAAAAATGATCTGATTTCAACAAATTGACATTTTTTCTATGCAAAGTCTTCTGTTGAAGTGTTCCTGGTTATCTCTCTTCTTTTAGAGTCCTGAGTCTATGGCTTGGGACCCCCTGCTCTCCCCAGAGCTTTCAGTACTATCTGTCAGCTCCACTGGGTGCAACTGGGAGCCAGATTAGCTCATTATTTTCCCAGCATTATTTTCCCACTCTACAGCTGTTGGATTCCTCGAGGGCTTTATTCAAGTGTTACTCCCAGTCCTGGAACCTTTTTCTCCCTGGGATCTTCAGATGGTTTTAACGTGATTATGAGACCCCCTTCAGTGTACCGAGCAATTTCTGCTCTATGCCAACTATCTACAAAATGGCTCTATTATCAGCTTGAAGGTGATAGACATTTCAGGACACCACGGTCAGTCCAATTTAGACATTATTCCATAAAGATTATGACCCCTTTAGTTTTTATGATTCACCCTTCAGATGATTTATTTCCATATTTTCCTTTCCAGTCTTCATTTCAACCAAAGAAAAGCCAAATTGCACATCCTTGATGGGCTCAGAGCTCTGATAGGCTGAGAGGTTAGGCAATCTATGTCCTGGGGCTGTCTAAATGGGTTTCTAATTGCGTTAGATCTTGCTATGAGTTAGATAAATTCGATCTGACCAGGCAGGTTGGCACCGGGCTTTGGCGGCTTCTTTGAGCATCATGCAAATTTCAGGAGGCTTCAGGGCACCTATGTGGAGCCAGCCCACATTTTACCCAGATTTATTCATTAAATAGTGCCTTGGGATCTGATGTCCATTTTAGGATGGCTGTTCTGCTATCATTATTTCAGCAGGACTTGTAGCACCTCTCTTCGGACTGCAAGGTCAGCACTTGCTAATTGTCAGCAATGGAAGCCATGCAAACAGCCACCTAGAAGAGTTGCTTTTCAGATAATACCTGGTTTTGGGAGGTGTGATTCACATGGATTTCTGTGCGTCTGTCCTCCAGTTGTGGATTCCTTCTGTAGCTTCATTTGTCAACAGTGAAGGAGCTAAAGGGTTGTTGGGAACAACCTTCACTTCAGACACTCGGATGGGGATGGACACAAGGATTTGTGGGCAGAGCACAGCCATCGAACAAGACCTCATGAACGTCAGATAGACCAGAACTGGAAGGGATGGGAAGAGCTATCTGCTCTGACTCTGTCCTCACCCCAAAACACCATCGGAAGCACATGCTGCTCGGACGAGCTGTAAAATGGTCGACTGTTTATGGCCGCGAGCTGAGCTTGTGTCCTGTTCCCTAGAGCTAGAGTGTTGCCCTGGACAGTTCTTGGCAATTCAGGTCCAGCTTTCCTCGAGGCTTGCCCTGGTTTCCGTGGGCATAATATTCTCCTCAGCCTCCTGCTCCAAAGCCTGTGTTGCATTGCGCTGGAGCTGTGCTCCTCTCCAGACATGCCACTAGCAAATAAAATAATTCTCCAAAGCAGCAAAGCCTCCATACATGAAAAGCTGGATCTGTGTAGTTTGGGGCATGGTCCCTGGGCTTATCTTTTTTTTTTTCAGTAACCAGGGATGTTGCATAGCTCCAGGTTGGTTTGTAAAAGAGAGGGTTTCATGAATTAATCTGAAGTTGACTAACTCATGTGCTACAATGGCTCCCTTGTCACTTATTTTTATATTCTGGGCATTGGGTCCGACATTGCCTTTCACTTTCAGCCCTGTGAGTTGCTGCATTGTGGCTGCTGTTGGGGAAGCAAGCTCCTTTGGCAGCTGGCTGAAAGGCCGTTGAGGCTTCTGGCATGTGGGGAGGTGCAGGAGCAATTGGAGGCTGCCAGATAAGCCCATTAGCTGCGGATCCTGCTTTTGGATCAGCAGCGAGGTAGTTAACAATTTTGATATTTCCACCACTCCAGTGTTAATTGGCGCTCGAGGGGGGGGTGTCACCTCTGTGGGGGTTGTTGCACTGCACCATTCCTGTCAGCAGAAAAAGGGTGCCCAGGGTGGATTTTAAGGTTTTCTTTGTGAACAGCGCAATTTCTGGTCTGTCAGACGGGACCACATCTCCTGCCGCCCGTCCCATGCCGTCTGTGTAGGCAGTGATGCCGTGCATTTGGGGGGAGCTGGTGTGACACTCCGCAGCCCTGTTTCCTCGTAGCACTGCTCTTGTTTTGGCTGAGTTTGTTTTCCCTGGGTTTAACAAGGAGAATCAGCTTGGTATGGGTCCCGATGAGAGCTGGAGATGTTTGCGATGAAGGGAAGATGCAGGAGGGAGCAGAGTGGGGCTGAGGAGGGAGGGGGTCCCCTTAGTCCCCCTCCAGCACCTGTGGGTGGGGACCCTCATGGTAGAGGGCATCAGGACAGAGGAGCCCCTTGCCAGGGACTGGTGTTGGGGGGTTTTGGGGTGTGCAGCCAGGACCAGGCTGGGGAAGGCTGTTGGGGAGAGCCTGAGAAAATTTCTCATCAAAACAAGTCCCTGCTACTGTCAGATAAGCCCCAAAACTGGAACCGTGGGTGTGACCCTGGCTTCCCCGTTGTTGAAAGGCTGTGGCAGAGCTGGAACAGGCACAGAGAAGGGCAGCAAAGCTGGCCCGACCTGCCCAGCATCTGCAGGAGGACAGGCTGCACATACTTGCGTGCTGCAGCTTGCAGAGGACACAGCGGGGCAGGATGCAGCGTGGATCTGTGAAACTGGAAAGGGGTAGAGCGAGGAGCAATTACTCATGTTTTCTCATAACCCCACAGGTAGGAGAAGTTCAAGGAAAAATTACCAGGCAGCAGCTGTAAAACCAAAGGGAAGTGCTTTTCCGTGTAGCACATGGGTGGAGAGTTCATTGCTGCAGGATGCCACTGAGGCCAAAAGCAGGCATGGACTCAAAAAGGTGTGAGAGCAGTTCACAGAGGATGGGGGGCATTAAACGTATGAGCTGCAAATGATTCCTTGCTCAGGAAAAAAAGCTGAGCTGCGGCACAACAGAAACCCGCAGGATTTACCAGGAGATGAATGTCTTCATCAGAGCACCCGCCGTTGCTGGAGGCAGCCGCTGGTGCCGGTGCTCCCTGCGGAAAGTGGGGGACGGGGGCTCCGTTTCCTCCTCATATGTACGGGCTGGCACAGGCAGGTGTCCCCCTCAGGAATATAAGAGCAAGCACTGGGGAGCCCTTGAAAGGAGTTTTTTCAGAGCCACAATTCCTCAGCTAAGAAAATAGACAGCTTTGCCCCAAATCCCATTCCAGTGCAGTGGCAAAGCGGAGACAGCAGTTAGAAATAGAAAAACAATAAATACTGGGGGTGGGGGAGGGAAAAGGGAGGGAGTGCATAGCAATTAGTAGAAATGAGTAGTTATGGAGTGTAGAAAATTGACAAGGAAAGCCAAAAACGTTGGGGGAAAATCAATTTTGACAAGCTAAACATAATAAGGAGTACTTTAAAAAATGTGCTAGGAAGAGGTAGAATCCAGTAATTGTCATTTCCAAATGGAGAATGCAAAATTGTTAATTATGTAGAAAAATGCTAAAGTATTCAATAAAGAGTTCTAGTAATTTGGACTGAGACAGAACAACGTAGGATGCAGTACCTGCCAATGCGTTGGTAACCAGCAAAGACATTCAAAATATCATCTCCTTGAAATAGCGATATTTGAAATAATCGAATAAAATAATTTGCGCCAAAGAGTCTTCAAAGGTCTGGAGTAGGAGCTCTGTGATCTGGGGGTGTTAATGGAGCTGGGGACCAAGCTGGCCCAGGATGGGCCAGGAGGAGTGGGAGGGCAGTGATGCCATGAGCCAGCTGGAATAGTGATGGGGATGCTGTGTGTCCTCGCCAGCCTCAGGGAACAACTGGATTAATAGCTAAGGCAGGAAACTCAATGATGGAAGTAGCATTGACGTCAGTCAACACAGTTTGATGGGAAGAGATACTGGGCAGCGTCATTACATGACAGGTCCAGCTCTCAAACCTTTCCTCAGGCGTCTGCTCCTGGCCACTATGAGGAACAGGATCTGCTCTAGGCATACCTGTGGGTCTGAAGCAGCAGAGCTGGTTTTATGTCGGTGCGAGATTACAGCGTGCAGCTGCTCAACTTGGCGTTTGATGAAGATGCCGAGTTGATAATGCGTTATGTTGTTATTATTATTATTATGAATTAACACTACTCATTATAAGTAAAGCATTGTTAGATAGATGAAGATCTGGTTTATCAACAGCTTAGCGAAGAAAGACAGTCGTTGGTTAGGAGTCCTCGTGGAATGAGGTTCTCCTGGAGGAGCTCTTCGGCAGCAGCACTGTGCCTGCTGCCATTCAACGTTGTAATCAATGATCTGGAAGTAAATATAAAATCACCGCTGATAAAATTTGCAGCTGACACGGAGATTGGTGGAGTGGGAGATCATGATGAAGATAGAGCAGTCATGCAGAGCAATCCAGATCGCTTGGTAAACTGGGCCCATTTAAACAAAGTGCATTTTAACACAGCCAAATGCAAAGCTGTACATTGAGAAATAGGGAATGCTGGTTTATATCCTGGAAAGCAGTGACTTTAAAATGGATTTAAGGGTCACACTGCATGAGTAGTTCAGCCTGAGTGCTCGCAGTGCTCCCACCAAAGGGCTAATACAGTCCTCAGATGAAAAAACCTGAGAGGTGGGAGGAGAAGCAAGGCTCTGCAGAAAGGCCTGGTGAGATGGCGTCAGCAGTCCTGCAGGGATCGCCTCTGACGGGGAATGGGGAAAAACTGGGGCAAGTAAAGATGAGGGCCACGAGACTGACTTGCTGGCTTGCAGGTTGAGACTTAAGGAACCCAGTTTGTTTAACTTCTCGAAAAGAAGATTGAGGGGTGCCTTGACTGCACTGTACAAGCAACTTCTTGTGTAGAAAACACCGCGTGCTGAAAGGCTCTTTAACCTAGCAGAGGAAGGTCAAACAAAACCCAATTTCTGTAAGTCAGTGCCAGACAAATGGATGCAGTGTCTTTCCGTGACTCCAGAACAAGGCTCTCCAGGTGAGTAGCTTCAGCCAGACACAAGCTACTGTTATTTTTGAAGTAGTGCATTGGTCACAGCATGGTGGGGACTGTGCAGTGTTTGAGGTGGGCACTAGCTCCCGTCAGTGCCATGCTGCCACGCAGGGTCAGTTGGAGGGGAGTGGGGTTGAGTGTGGGTTGCCTTTGCCCTGCAGTGAGGCAAAGAACCCTTTCAAAGGCTGCCAGGCAGGATCTGACATTTAAAGGAGGTGGTTTTTAGGTAAAAGTGATGCTATTTGGAAGGAGACCCCTCGGGGGGGGGGATAGTAGCTGTCACAGGCTGGGTTTCTGAGGCTGTTTGTATTACTGCAGGCACCCCAAGGAGCCCTAGTTGTTTGTCTGGTGTTTTCCAAGCACAGAGTGAAAGCAGAATCTTCGAGCTAGGGGTGAGCCATGGTGGTGGAGGAAAGCAGTTTCAGACAGGCAGTTGTGGTGCAGGAGGAAGCTATGGGACAGCATTGCCTGGCGTGGTGGGCAGTGATGTCTGTGCAGTGAAGGCTTTTGCAGGCTTCACGCAGCTGCACAGCCTACAAAGTGGGCTGGGAGGTGACGTCTGGAGGGTCATCTGCACACAATTCTGCTGCGGGCAGGACTGCCTTGACCTCAGATCCTCCAGAGCTGTACATGAAGGCCTCCTGAGACGTGCTTGCCTATGCCTTCATGACAAAGATTGCACCTTCTGCTTTGGCAATCTATCGCACTTGGCTAAACCTACCCTTGTATTTTTTCCATAGTGGCTAACCTCGGTCTTCCCTGCTGCAGGTGAAGGCCATTCCTTCTTGTCTGTCCGTGGTCAAAAGCAGCAGCTTTCTCTTTGCAGAAGGCTTTTATGAGCTTGAAGAGTGCTGCCTTTGCCACCCTTGGCCTTTTCTTCCCCAAACCAGTTTCCTCAGTCTTTTTATGTTTTGTCATGATTTCTAACAGCTGCTTGTTTCAGTTTCTCTCTGCTTAACTGGTGCACGTGTTCTTGAAAGTGGTGCCCAGACTGGACACAGCTCTGCCTCTGAAGTCCTACTTGAGCCCAGCAGAGCAGACAGATCCCTGTGTGACTCAAAGACAAAGCGCCTGTTTACGCATGCCAATATAGATGCATTTTTTGGTGAGAGATTGACACCGCTGACGGATAGTCAACCCATGATCTGTTGTAACCCCCCCAATCCTTCAGCCAGACTGCGGCTTGTGTGGTGATTATTTTTCCCAAGTGTGCAAATGTGACAGATATATTCCACATCTGTCATCCAAGCGGTTAATGAAAATACAGGCTAGCAATGGACTCGGGACATAACCTGAAGAATTTAATTTGATACATCGTCCCAGCTGAAAGGCCTGTCTTCAATAATTACTTTCTGAATACAACTTTCTAAATGCTTTGCATCCACCCTGCAGTGAATTGCACTACGTTACCTAAGCAGAGAAGTACTAAGCTGCACCTACAGTAATTCCTGCATTACTTATGAGAATATTGTCTAAAATAGTGTCAAAAAACTTCCTAAAGTCAAGATACAACATTTACTGCTCCTCCTCCATACACAAGGCCTGATGTCTTTTCAAAGGAAGAAGTTCAATGGCTTGACATGTTTGTTTGTGACAAACCTACAGTGGCTGTTACTCATTTCCTTGTTATCTTGTAGGTACTTACAAAGAGTTCTTTTATCTGTTTCAGTATTTTTCCAGGAACTGAAATTAAGCTAACTGTTTTATAATTCTCCAGCTCTTCTTTTTTCTCATCTTTAAAGACAGGCACTATTTTAGCTCACTTCCAGTCTTCTGGAAGCTCCTTGATTCTCTACAAATTCTTTTAAAAAAGTATAAAAAAAAAAAAAAAAGAAAGCCCTAACAGCTCTGAAGTTACTTAATCAGGTCTCTAAGCACCTGGGGTGAATTTAATCAGGTCCAACCAACCTAAAAGCAGCTAGCTCATCTAAATGCTCCCTGTGTGTTCCTTCCCTCGGTTAGCCTCTATTCCTTCCCCTTCCTCGCTGGTGCTAGCTGTGTGGGACGCCTGATTGCCACTCAGTTGTAGTAAAGGCATCAGCAAAAAAGGTATCCAGCCTAAATGTTGTGTTTGTTCCTCTCTCTCCTGATCGCCTTCAGATCCCCATCAAATAGCTCCTTTCTTGGGCTCCTTCCTACATTTATGGGTGATTTTGTGTGTTTTTCTCTCTCTTGGTGTTTGTTTCATTCTGTGCGCTCATCATCCTGCTCTTGCCCTATGAACTTGTGCTACCCTTTCCGCTCCTCGGTAATCATGACAAAGAAGGATTTTATGGAAGGATTTGGAGGAGGATAATGATGTAGCTTAATGGCTGTTTGCAGGGAGCTCCTCCCAAACATGAGGCAAAGCTGGGGAAAGTGTGAAGTAGGGTCTTTGAAACGTTTAACGAGCAGACAAAAGAAGTGATGGTGACCCTTGATGGAGAACCTCTTAGGATGAGAGATCGTGTCAGGCCAGAGGCTGGAAGGTGAGGCATGGTGTCACAGTAGCTCTGTGCTGGGCCATGATCCCATTAGAGAGGCTCTTGGGAGAGGTGGGCTCGGCCAGGTGGGTCTCTGAGAGCACCAAGGGTGCATGCAGAGTCTGAGTGCAAAGTGGAGACCCCGGAAGAAGGGTGGGGGCCAATGATTCAGGATGTTGTGCTAATGGGAGACCTTTCTGGAGCCTGCCTGTCATGGGAGAGTGCATCTGCCCAGGGTTGTCTCTGGGTGAAAAAGGAGGCTGGGGCATGAGCCGTGGAGGGAGCTGCTGCGTCAGGGGAGTGCAGGAACCATGCAAGGTGTGCTCTCTGCATGGGGTGGTATCTGATGGGGTGCTTTTGGCTGGGGTGGAGCCTGGTGCTGTGTCTGTTGGGCTGGCTGTGGGGGGCTGATGATGGACCCTGCTGGTGTCGGGAGCACTGGGCAGGAGCACTCTGCTTCTGTTTAGGCGTCAGGTTTGATGACCCCCCCCCTTTGCCTTCATCTGCTGGGTGGGTGATGCAACAGCTTTTCTCTTCTCTCCCAGTTACCTCATCGCCGAGTGACATTCTCTGCAGCCAGCCAGGCTCAGGACCTGCAGGATCCCTCCCAGCACAGCTACTATGACAGTGGGCTGGAGGAGTCAGAGACCCCAAGCAGCAAATCATCATCGGGGCCCCGCATTGGGCCGCTAGCCCTGCCTGAGGATCACTATGAACGCACCACGCCCGACGGCAGCATCGGGGAGATGGAGCACCCTGAGAACGGTAGGTGCTCGTGGCACGCGTGTCTGCCCCCTCCCTGGGGACCCTGCGCCCAAAGCTCTTCATCCTCAACGCTGCACCTCCCCTGGTGCGGGTGGGATGGGGTGAGGAGCTCAGTTGGGACAGGCTTGCCAAGCTCAAGTCTGGTGGGGCTGGGAGGCTGGAGAAGAGGTGAGGCTCAAAGCAAGAGAGCAGCAAGGAGATGGTGGGGAGGGGAGAGGTGGATGAGGGGGAGGAGGTCTGGGGGAGACCAGGAGATGTGGGAGTGGGAAGAGCTGAGGAAGCAGACAGGTTTGGCAGGAGGCAGATGGGTTTGGCATGATGTAGACAGGGGGCCCAACAGGATGGTCCGAGATGACAGCACAGGCGGCATATGGAGGGGGTTGTAGCCCAGTCAATGGTGAGCTTGCGTGCCGCAGTCAGGTGGTCCAATGGGTGCCTGTCCCCATGGCAGGGCAGGGGTATAGGGGTGGTCGGGGCATGATGCAGCTCTCCACGCTATGGTGGGTGTCGGAGCCATGGAAGTTTCTTGGGGAGCAGAGGGGGAGAGCAGGTTTAGTGGCACAGACTGGGATGAGGAGATATGTGGAGTGGAGGATCAGAGATTGTGGTGGTGGCAAACCCGAGAGCGACGTGTCCTGCCTTCATTGGGCCCTTCAGGTCACCTCCTGCTCAGGTCCACCTTTACCTGAGAACCCCACCAGAGGTGTCTTCCATCTCACCGTGGGAGAGCTGGCTTTCCCCCACCCTGGCGCAGCTTCAACCCCAGTTCTGCTCCTTGTGCTGCCTCTGTGCTGCCTGCCTGACTACCCTCAACCAGCCCACTCCCCAAGCTATCTTCTCTGGCCAGCTTAAGTTGCTTCCTCGGACTTGGCTCTGGCTGTGCACGTAACATCTACTTTCCTGTACCTGCTGCCTTCTGTGCTCTTGTTCTGAGGGGAGGTCCTAGTGGAGCTGTCAAGTTCAAAGAAACCTCTGGGAGGGAAAAAGAGGAGGTGAAAGGGTTCTCCTGAAGTGTCCTCCTACTTCTGGGAGCAACCTTGATTTTGGGACAGGTCTGTATGTGGTGTGAAAATGGCTAAGAGTGTGTTCAGCTGGTCTAGGGAGCTGCAAACCTGCTGGGTCCCCCTATTAAGGAACACAAGGGGCCAGGGTAATTTGTGGTCTTGAAGGTCTAGTGGAACATCTCTCCCTTCTTCCCAGGTTAGTTTCTGGAGTAACGCTGGAGTTCGCTACGCTATGACCATTGAAGCAAGGCATGGTGGTGCCGGGTCTGGCAGGGTTCCTGAAGCCATTTGTTGCTCTTGCAATATGACGCACCCTCCTGTCTAGAAGTGTCACGCAGATCACTTTCTTCCCAAAAGTACCAGCCAGTCAACTGGAAAGAGCAGTGTGGAGAGGTTCCTGGAGTCCTGGCACAGGATGACAGTACTGGACTTCCCAAGTGCCCTTGAGTACCAGCCAGATGCCTGCAATAGAGGCTTGAAGGGCATGTGGGCAAGGACATGCCACATGGCTGTGCTGAAGGATATAGTGTGGCAGTGGTGATGATGGGGCTGGAAGAGGAAAGTTTGAGCCCCTGGAGGTGACAGGCAACCCAGAGACGATGAGGGAGGAGCAGGGCTAAAACTAGAAAGAGGAGAGAGAGAGGGGGACCTGGAGGAGCAGGAGATGGAGGGCAGAAGAGGGCTGCCTGTAGTCCCTGGGATGTTCGTTGTCTGCCTGATGGGGATGAGCAGACCCAAGGAAGGCTAGGGGACGCTGCCCGGAGCAGTGGATCTCACGGAGACTGAGCACCTGGGCGTGGCTCCCTGCCCACAGCATCACAAAACCCAACTTCTCCTATAAATTAGGCAGCTCCCTCCCTTTGCACAAGACACCCTGTGTATGTTCACAGCCCAGGAGGACAGAAATCGCCACACACCTATCCATGAACAAATCCACTTGTGATACAGACATGTGCAGAGGCTCCCAGGGGATAACCGTAACCCTGTTCTGCTCGCCGACCCCCAGCCTGTCCTGGCTTGACTCCCTTCATGTGGCAGTGCTTGGGAATCAGGCTCTGGTGCCTCCAGCAGCTGTCCTGACCTGGATAAACCCAGTTCAGTGCAGAGGCCATGGCAGGCCAAGGCTCTGGGGAATCCACCGGCATTAACTCTAGTTGGTCCTGGTGCTCTGCAGATAATCTGGCAAAGGCAGTTCAACGAACTTGAGGGGTTGGGGTCAGGGTCATGATCTGTTAAGCAGACTATTAGGGGAACCTGGCACCAGGCCAGGTGATTTGGAGAGGATGAGTTACTGGTCACGTTAGATCAGTTCATCAGAGTTGCATTTCCCATGGTCTACCTGCCCGAGACATGGCACATCAGACCTCTCTGTGGTGCAAACAAGACCCCTCTGTTTTGTTTGTCCAGAGAAGGGTCATGTCTTGCTCCCTGCAAAGAGTCTCCAGTGATGTGGGACCATCATGACGTTTTGGGGGACTGTCTCACCATGCCCTTGTCTTGGCTTCTGTAGCTGCTTAAGCAGCACCAGCCCCTCAAAGAGATCAGATTTGGGTTTTTTGTGAAGCTGGGAAGACTAAGCCATCTTGACCTTATATTAAACTGAAGAGACTAATTGGATCCCACACACCCTATCTCGCGGCACGAGCACAAGACTGACACGACTGTGCATTTTCTAGGCTTTCATCTAGTTATAAATATCCAACATAACAGGGCTTCCATTGCTTTCTCCAGGAGATTATCCCTGCAGCCGAACCAGTCTGATAAGCAAGTATGCAAGGCTATTTATAGTTTTTTCAACTGGAAGACAGATCCATGCCTTTTCTTTGTAGATGGTTCTTCACTTGATTAACACACATATCAGTGTCCTCCTTTTTTGGACACCTTTTACTGTGCAGGCTGCAGTAAAATGCTGTATTGCAGGGGCTGAGCCAGGTCCTTTTCAGCAGGAGTTACGATGTTTCTGATGAAGACTTCTCCAGTATCTTGGCACTGATGTTCCAGCTTCTCAGTCATCCCAGGCATTTGTCATTCCTGGTATTTTACCTAGCTGCCCACTGTTTCCTCCCCAACATTTTGCCATGCTGTTATCCACTTCTGTGGGGTACACTGAGCTGGGAACTGAGCTTAGTCTCCCACTTGGCCACCCGTTGCTTTCACTAAAGACATCTGCTCCCCCTGTATCACAGATTTGCTTTAGTTGGAAGGAGCCTGGGAGCGATTCTGCTCTGCAGAGGATCTGCCCTACCATAATGCAGGCAGAGCTTGGATTATGAAAGTGCCAGTCTCTCTCCATTGATGATGGAGAGAATTTAGTAAGATTACAGGACCAAATATGTGCAGGTTAGGGAACGTTACATGAAGGCTGTTTCACTCTGTCCCTGTGTGGTACAAAGGTACCTGAGATGACAATATATTGGATGAAGTATTTCTGAATTGTGTTCTTCAGCCCACAGAACAGGGACAAATGTTTAATCTGTTTTATCCCCATTATTTAAAGTGGGGACCCCATGCCATTTTTAATGCATGCCATTACAACCCCGCACTGAATATGTAATTAACAATCATCTCATGAGCTTTTGCAATGCACTTAGTGCTGTAGTATCTGTACTTCACAGATGTTAATGAGTTTATCCTCACAGCTCCCTTTCCAGGGAAGAAATTCCACCATAGGTGGGGAATGAAATAGAAAATTATAATCTGCATTTCTGAGATGTCTGCTAGCTTTGGGTGACCCCCTGGATGAGCTGGCAGCTCCTCGGTCTGCTCTTTTCAGAAGGTAAGAGCCACTGTAGGATTCCAGTGCTCCTGAGCCACAAGGCAGGTCTCCAGCTGCTCTTGGACAGCAAAGCCGAGGCTGCATCAGCCACCTCCAGGCAGCTGCTGACGTACGAAGCGCGAGCAGCATGGCTTTGGGACTTTGTGGCAGAGCTAGATGTAAAACCCTCTTGCTTGGTTCATAGGCTTTTCTGACAAGACCAGCCTTTTTTCCATGGTCTTCTACCTCCTCTGTACACCTCAGCACAGCTTGACCAAATAAATTGAGATACCATTTCCAGGGTTTGGCTGCTGACTTAATAAAATCCTTTCAGTCCAGATTTTTCTTTGTTTCGAGAAAGATTGGTAGGTTGATGCATTGTAAAGCCAGAAGGAGCAGCTTGTCTAATCCCTGTGTGACACAGGCCATAAAATTTCACCCTGTGATTTCTGCATCCCACCATGGCTGGGTGGGAGCACTCCTTTGGAAAGATCCCATCTTGATAGCAGATTGCAAATGGTGGCAAGTGTGCGAGACCTCTGGTGAGCCCTTCCCATGGTAGATCCTCTCTGCCCCCAGATTCACAAGCCTACATGCAAATTCTGCTTGAGCTGCTCTAGCTCCCATTTCTTTCCATTGAATCTTACAATATTAGAAGACACCTCACCTCATGCGTACTTGTAGACCACATGCAAGCAAGTCAACATTCAAAGTTCTCTTTGATACACTCAAAAACTGAGTCAAGTCCCTTACTGTGAGCAGAGCCAAGGCAAGACATTTTGGCAGCTGGGTCTCTCTTCCTTTCCTCCCACCTTTCCTTGGGCTCCTCCTCCCAGCCATTGCCATCTGCTCACGACGCCACCACAGACCTGCAGCCCCATTCCTGGGCAGCAGCAACATCTGGCACATCTTGGATGTATATGCTGCTTTTTGGCAACCCTTGCAAAGGCAGCCTGGGGAGATTTTTTTCCTCCTGCTCCCCTTTGCTACACTTCTGATTATAGTTCAAGTCTTCCATTCCTTCATATCATTTTTTCTCTGCATGGTCGCCAGTTTGCCAACAACCTTTTAGTGGTGTGGATCTGTCCAGATGATAGCCTGCGGCTCTCCAGCAGCACTCAGTGGCATCCATAGCAGCACCAGGCACAGAGATAATGTGACTGCTAGCGTTTGTCTTCATAGTCTCAGGACAGGCATGATTGTCCATCGCATGCAAACAGAGCTGCTTCTGGCTAGCGCTGGGCTGTGTGTGCACCCTGCAATGTCACAGCACCTTGAGAAGGCGGGTGGCTCAGAAGAGGACTCCCAGGCCAACGGTCCCTTCTCCCTGCTCATGGTGATGAGATGGATTTGCAGCACTGGGCAGCCACTACCTCTTGTCTTCTGCTTAGTGTCAGTCTGGTCATGAGCTTCTTTTTAAAGTTCTCACTGTTCAGTTCCTTCCAGCCAGCAGATGGGACAAAAAAAATTACTTTCTGTCTCCTCCTCTGGCAGAGTGAAGTCTCTAGATCTTAAAACCTATTCTTCTTTTTTTGCATTATCTTTAAATGTCCCTTTTGTCTTGCAGAAAGCGTTCCAGGCACATATTCAGTCTGCGGATTTTTTTTTCAAACGTACCCTGCAGCATTTTTGCTTTGTTGCAGAGTGCTGAGGAATGCTTTTGACTGGGCTCCGGTCTGGGATGTAGGACTCGAGCTGGCTCTGTGCCATTCCCAGTTCCCAGTCAAACTCCAGTGGGCCCAGATAGGATGTCTGGCACACAGGCCTCTCCTGTTACTGAAAGATCTCACGCCTTGTAGGAGAAAACTGAGGATATGGCGTAGGACAGGATAAATGCTGCTGTCCGAGGAATAAAGAAAGATGGTCTCTGGCTGGCACCCTGCACCGGTCTTCCCTTTGCTGACTGAGAACCAGCAGGTCACACATCTGACCAGCTGAGGACCGTTGGCTTCAGTCTGACTGGTGCTTGGGCTCCTCTCTAGCTGAGACATTGTGGGATTTTTTTTAACTGATCCTTTCCTTTTTAACACTGACTACTGACATCGGGGCTGGAATTACTTATTGTAGATGTTTTGTCATTACCAGTAGTTTCCAAGTCCTGCTTCTTGTTTAGGATACGCATGCTCTCTGTGACCATCTTCTCCATCTTGTCTACTTCTACGAATCATGTCTGGGTTTCTCAGTGATCTTCAGCTCTACAGGCATCTGCGTTTCTTCTTAAGAAATTATGAGATTCTCTACTTTCTTCACTTAATGTTGGTTCATCCCCAAAGTCAGCTTCTGATTTTCCTAATCACTACTGAAGAGAGATGTGGGAAAAGATTCTTATCATGAGAGACAACATCCGACAGATTGCAAATGGTCATAGATTACACCATCTTGGTTTCAATATGCCATTTCTGTCTGAGCTCTAATTTCAAACTTGTTCTCACCCTATTTCTTCTTTTCCATATTTTCCAGCACCTGTGTCTGGGTAAACTCTCTCTTACGAAAGAGCTGTTCAGGTCAGAGCAGTTGTGGCATGCCACCGTCAACCAGGTCACCTTCCTCAATTGTACCGAGGATCCCAGGGTAAACAGGGTACAGCTGTTTTTTCTTCCCCAGACTGAGTAACAAGTACATTGCTATTAGCTACAGAGAATGCCTTTAATCCTCTCAAGACCTAAGAAGGATGCTACTTGCTTCAGAGGTTGTCCAAAATAGCTTTAACAATTTATTTGACAGTGTCTTTCTTGTCTCACAGGATTATGTGGCAGTGCACATGTACGATTGTCCTCAGGTTCTCCAAAGATCCTTGGCAGATCCTGGACTCCTCTCTAGAGGAGTTATTTGAAGTAACCAAATTTCTCTGTTGGGTTCTGATGACTTTTTTCACCCTTTCTGTCCCTCAACTGTGGTTGCATTATGTGATTATGAAAAATCTAGGCAGGATAGTCGTTCTGAGTCAATGCCCAAGAGACAAAAAGCTTCATATTTCAGTAGGAAGGTGCCTTCTTTTGTAGAATATATAGGTCCCTGTGGCTGTATGTGTGCCTCCTGCATTTGAGACTGGATTTTTTGAGTTTTCTGCTATTCCTTGGAATCCTGGGCTGGGCTGTGACATCTTCCATTCCCTCTTGCTGTCTGTGGCAAGATGATAGAAATTAGTGAATGTCATCTCCCTTCTTTTATGTCCTTCACATTCTTCCTGCTCTGAACCTACTGGATGGAGAAAATCCTGTCATTTTTCTTAATCTTTATTCTTTCTTCCATTTGGAAGCCCTACCCAACACGATCCTCTCCCTGCGCTATCGTGAGTGCACATCTCAGGGAGGTGACCCTGCTCTAAATTTGCTGATTTACTGGGCAATACTGCAGACACCACAGGTTTGGAGAATATGCTGAGAGCTAGCCCAAAACTCACTTTGCTTTTTGGAACCACTCTTCCCTATTCACTAGGCTTGGTCAGCTCCATGGCAAACTTTGAGACTTTTCTTAGAGAAACCAACTGCAAACAGGTGGGAGCATATAATTTTTATCTAAGAACTATAAATGAGCTTATGCAGGGAAGATGACTTCTACTGTCCCAGGGAAAGGAGGATTTCCCAGTCTCCCAGACCAGGGAGACCAAGCAATGTCATGTACCTCCTCCAGTCCAGGGCAGGAACATTTTCCACCACCATTTCACCTCAGCAGGCCTGGGGCTGGGTCATAGCTCTCACCTGGCAGAACATGCACTCCGGCAGCCCTAGTGACATTAAAACAGGGAACACTTCACCTTCGCAAGGTGGCTGCAAGGTAAGATATAGGTTACTGCCACTCAGAGCGCACAGGACTTAGGTTTTTTGCTTTTGCCTGGCAATGGTTGCAAATGCCCATGCAAATGCCCATGCACAGCTAGTCTTATCTGGACCAAATCTAAACACCTCTGCTTTGGTATAAAGTCCACTTTCCAAAGAGGAGTTTATGTCATCCTCAAACTATTCAACTCAAGTTCGCTAAACTGTTTTACAGGAAGAAGCTTTCAGAATTAGATCCGCAACAGGAACAAAAGAGTGGGTCCCTTCTTCATTTGTACCATGTTGCTCTCCAGAGAGGATATTTCCTCAGAATGAGGGGTTGGATGAAGCTCTTTCAGACTCTTCTTTTGTGTTTTCTATAACATTTTAAAATACGCATTTGAACAGGGCTTGAGACCCGGTGTCCTGCCTTTGGACAGGTGCTCTGGAACAATTGCAGATGGTCCATGTGATATCCATGGGGGAGAGCCAGCAGCTGAGTTATGAGCATTTCTGCTGATGAACCTGTTAACCACAGCCAGCACCCCGTGTGTTTTGTTAGCAAGAGTGCCGAAATAGGCAGCTTCCCTGTCTTGGTTTGCTCATCCCTGTCCCTGTGCCATGTGGTCTGTTGTGCCAACACAGCTCTTTGTCTGGTTGCATGGCAAACTGGATCGGGGAGCTGATTAGGCTGAAGTTTTGCTGGATCACTTTTTTGTGCCATATTACTCTTCAGCCAGAGCAATTTTCCTAACCTGACTACTCTGTGGCTCCAAAAGGGCTGAACTTGCAGAAAGCACGGATTTTGCAGAGGGGCAGTGAGCAGCCAGATGAGGTCCGCGTTCAGGTTTAGAATACGTCTAAACCAGAAAAAGCGACCAAGTGTAAAAGCAATAGACAGCTAGGATCCCTCAACAGTCAGAGACTATTTTTTGTTTTCAAAGACCTGCTTCCTTAGAAAGCTCCTGTTGAAGTAATTTGACATGCCATTTATAGCTCCTGTGTGATCTAACTCAGTTATTTCCCCTTTATCTGCCTCTGAATGCTCCTGAATGTCTCTATAAACCTTCCTGCTTGGACATACCTCTTCCCATGTAAAGGGACCTGCATTAGTGTGGGATTTAAACTTCATGCTGGAGAGGCTTATGAAGTCTCCTGTTTGAGCTTCTTGAGGACTTCACACTGCATTTTCT
The DNA here is from genome assembly GCF_000699145.1 of Aptenodytes forsteri. NCBI lineage: Eukaryota > Metazoa > Chordata > Aves > Sphenisciformes > Spheniscidae > Aptenodytes > Aptenodytes forsteri. Next base: position 288,930 of record NW_008795299.1, read on the forward strand.
TTCTCATAAAAATAGCATGTGCCTGAGTTTGAAGGATCGGTCAGGTATAGATCCCTCAGGTGGAAAATCCCTCTCGTAGGCATGAGATAGAGGATAAGGGATTCATTCCTGTCCCCAGTGAAATCAATGTGAGCTTTGCTATTGAGACAGGTCAAATGTCAGTCTCAGTTGTTCGCTTTTCCCCAGGATTTTATGCTTTGTGCTCTCACTATCAATGAATCTCTCTTCCTGTCTCCTTCCCACAAGCTCTCATCCATTCTGATTTGAAGTCACCTCCATTAAGTGGTTGTAACGCTAGCTCTCTGCTTTACTTGCAGAGAGGACACTCCATAAATCTAACATTAGTCATGGCATCTGGCGAGAGATACCAAGGATAGGCTGCTTTGACTCAGAGGTTATCTAACCGTATCAGCCCCTGTGTTTGCCTTTCCTTTCAGAGAGCTGAGGTTCCCCTGCAGGAACCAGGGCTCATTTCATGTGAGCTGATGCAACCATGCAGTCTGCTCAGGGCCGGTGCCGACACAACAGCGGTGTAGAGAAGCCACATGATGGTCAGCTCCTTCTTCCCTGGGCAGTGTGGTTGGACCTGGGCTCCCTTTCCAACACCTCAGCCCTCTATCTGGTCTGAGCAGGACAAGAAGCTTTCAACAGGCAGAAATGGGGGAAGCTTATGTGCTTCGTGGCTGGCGGGCTCCATTTTCCCAGACAGGCACATCAGGACAGGTCTCAGGCATGCAGTGACAAGTTGTCCATGTTTGTTGTTACTGGAGACCACAGCGGGATGGAGAAGGGGCTGTGCCTTTGCATCGGGTACAAGGCTTCCCAGATAATCTCTGTGATGGGCTTCAGCCTCGCTCCTCATGGGAAAGGAAGACTGCACCTCACTGATGAAAGAACGGGACTGCCCAGGGTCTGATGGATATGGAGTCCTACATGGGTGCTCCTTCCACTGTCGTATCGCTAAAAACAAAGAGCCAGATCTTGGTTTTGGGCTTTGAGGCCAACTGCCCCAGCACAGCTCATGTCTACTAGGCTAAACTCTTTCAGTCAGTGTTGCTTCATCCATCCTGTCCATTGGGAAGGATTCCTCCACAGTGCTCACCCCTAAACTGTGCCAGGGCTCTTGTCTGGCAGAGAGCCGCTCTGAACCAGGCGAAAGCAGGCTAACCTCAGAATGAGCCGGATGATGAGGACAGTGCTTGTGGTGGGTCTTGGAGATGCTTAGATTTACACTCAGGACCCTTACTCCAGTGTAAGACTGGTGTTATCAGGTTTAACTTATTTCACTTTTAAAATCATTTAGGGTAAACTGGCAAAAATGCTGTGAGTCAGGAATAAATCATCTCAGATGGCCCAGATGTGAGAGGACGTGTGCCTCTGTTTTAATCTGTGTTCATATACTTATTCAGATATAAAAGGTAAAACTTTCTTACATGGATGGCCGTAAACCCTCTGTACAAGAAACACTGGGAGAGGCTGGGGAAGGGATCCGGCAGAGAAGAGCAGGATGCTGGAGTACATGAGCACAAGTTCATAAAACCAGCAGTTCTCAATCAGTTATATGTCTGTGTCTGTTTTAAAACAACCTTGCTTGGAAGTGAAAAAACAAGGAGGCAGCGAGAGAAGAAAGGAGGAGAGGGTTCGGATATGATCTTTGTTCAGGGATGTGCCAGAACAGCATGTTGTGTTGTTTTATAGCTGCTGAGGAAAGAGAAGATGGAGTAGGGAATGTAAAATGACAGAGAGTGAGTAGATGTGATATTTGCCTGATGTATTTTGCTGGTAATTAGTATAATGCCAATTAGACATAAGTAATGTTTTTTTTTCTTATTCAGCTGTATAAGTTATTGCTTGAAAATATGCCAGCTAAAACCAAGATATTAAACTTTGAGGGATATGGAGACCTCTGTTCCTTGAGGATCCCTAGATGAAATTACCCAGACAACAGGGATCTTGACAAAAGCAAGACTTATTATATCTAGAAGGATATGATTTTGTTCAGGGATGTGCCAGAACAGCATGTTGTGTTGTTTTATAGCTGCTGAGGAAAGAGAAGATGGAGTAGGGAATGTAAAATGACAGAGAGTGAGTAGATGTGATATTTGCCTGATGTATTTTGCTGGTAATTAGTATAATGCCAATTAGACATAAGTAATGTTTTTTTTTCTTATTCAGCTGTATAAGTTATTGCTTTTTGTTCAGGGATGTGCCAGAACAGCATGTTGTGTTGTTTTATAGCTGCTGAGGAAAGAGAAGATGGAGTAGGGAATGTAAAATGACAGAGAGTGAGTAGATGTGATATTTGCCTGATGTATTTTGCTGGTAATTAGTATAATGCCAATTAGACATAAGTAATGTTTTTTTTTCTTATTCAGCTGTATAAGTTATTGCTTGAAAATATGCCAGCTAAAACCAAGATATTAAACTTTGAGGGATATGGAGACCTCTGTTCCTTGAGGATCCCTAGATGAAATTACCCAGACAACAGGGATCTTGACAAAAGCAAGACTTATTATATCTAGAAAGAAAATGAATAAAAGCAAAAGAAATTGTGTATTCCATGTCTAGCATCGTGCTGCTTATTAGCCACACAGGAAGGGGCACCCACAGAGATGCAGATAAATCAGTGAGAGAAGGCAAATATCTTGCCTTTCCTGAAAACAATGCTGCTTCGACGTTATTGTTCACCGTATCAGTTTCCCTCAGCAGCCAGATCCCAAATCCTTCCCGTGTTCAGGCAGTTCCCCGCTGCAGGTAAACCCTGCTGCCCACACACATTTTATTTTTTGTTCTCTAAGCCCTGTTTTTTCTCTTTGCTAACCCACATCATAAGACGCAATACTTGCATTGTTTTGCCTCTTGGTCCCTCGGGACATAAACCTCCTTAATGATGATTAATGGCTTCCTTTGAAGGGTCAATTGCTGATCCTAGACCTCTCAAATCACAGATCCTTTTGAGCTCTTTACCTGTCCAGTTCCGGGCTGCTCTTTCAAACAGGTACCTTGCCGCTTTACTCAATGCTACACACATATTTTCTATTGCTATGGACTATGCATAAAGAGCAGACCTGCTATTACCGTCTTCTCCCTTTTGAAAAATAATCTGTAAAAATTATGCCCTTGGACTGATTCTGGAAGTTTTCATACATCTCTGTTGGACCGTGAAATCAAAATCTTCTCATGATCATCCTGCTGTTCCTTTGTGCTGTGCTTTGGGGGTGACAGAGCTGGCAAATCCCCTTTGCCAATCTGCCTCTAATGCAAGGCGATGATGTATCCCCACTGTCCTGCCAGGACGTTAGGCAGCAGGTTTAATCCTTGCTTGTTCTTTAAAGCACGTTTTATTCATTCTGCGCCTTTAGGACTGCCTCTGGCAGGTCTCCCTCGAGTGGTGCAAACTTTATTGCATCTAACCTCCAGCAGCCTGTAAACTGCAGCACCCAGGGGTAGCTGGAGGTTGATATTCCCTATCAGAAGCGATTATCCTTCTTTTTCTCACTCTCCCACAAGAGCGCCTTTCTGCCATCCTAATAACAAACATAGGGCAGAGCAGTATTCATCAGGATCTGGGGTTTTTTCCTGGGTCTTTCCAAATAAACCATAACCAGTCTGCCACGTTCCTAAACCTCCCCATTTGCATCAGCACACTGATGTCCTCCTGTTTGCCCAGAGCTGCACCTTTAGCAAGCTGCATTGGCGTTGATACCTCCTATTTTTACATGAGGAGGTGAATTCTCCCCGGCCATGGCCATCAGCGCTGCAAATCCTTTCAATGCCTCAGTGGGGAATCATGCCAGCAAGATGGCAAGTGGTTCAATTCAGAAATGTTAACCACCTGGGTTGATTTCTTGGCATGTCTTTTGGCTGCGCCACAGGAAGATTTGACCAGTGCATATGCTGCTTCTGCCATGCGCCAGCCACAAAATCTCTCCCCATTTAGCTTCCGCTGCAGATTTTCAACCTCTGAGCCTGCGGGTGTTTGAGGCGTCAATAATGTGCGTTTTCAGCTGGGTTTATGTCATGTCTCTTCACTGCAGAGAAATGGGCTGGGTAGTTCAGAGGTTCAGGCTCTCCTGCGTGGGCTGCTGTTGATCTTCAAGCGATCAGCAGTCGGACACTCTCATTTGGTGTCAGATCATTTCTCCAAATTTTCATGACCATACCCCTGGTCTAATGCTCACAAAACTGCTGTATGTTGGGTTTCACGTGCATTTGGTTCTCTGCGTCTGGGTGTGGTATGTGTGGTCCATGTGTGCATCCTCCATCAGCAGACAGACGTTTCCTCCTCAGGGCAGCCCAAGAGCATCAGCCCTGGATTCAGTGCCTGTCCCCTGATCCTTCAAATATCCACCGCAAATTCTGGCAAGGATCTGGCCTCTTCCTCCTCAGTGTCTGCATTATGGTTCAGGCAACCAGCACGTTTCTACAGTCAGAACGGACTGTAAAAAAGCTGAAATGACAAGTGAATGTGCTCACTTTACTCTTAAGCAGCCCAGGAAAGATCTGTGGAAAGAAAACAAAGCGTATGCATGCAAATCCGTACTGTCATTTCCTCTCCCAGTTTCCTTGGGGTTTGGCTTGACTCTCTTCCAAGGGCTCTTCCTTCTCCCCTGCTCTGCTTCTCTCCGAGTGGTCTTGGTTTTCTTTGTTTCCAGATCCCCTTGTTGTGGCAAGCCCTTTTCATAAAGTTGTGGTTTCTTTTGTCAGTTAAACACCTATGTGACTTCAAAGGCCTTGAACAGCGCTTTGCTGTGTGGCTATCGGCCCCCCTGCAAGAATAATATCCCCCGATTCATTGTCCTGCTAGTGAAAGATTATTAAATTGTTGATGGAGCTTAACAATGGTTTTGTTCAAAGGCAGACATGCGTATGCAAGTTCTTTTCTCCTTGACACAAGAGCTTTAATACAAGCATACAATGAAAGGCAGCCACCAAGGAGCAAACACAGAGAGTGCTCATATAAAACCAGACCAGTATTCCTAAGTCCCCGTGCACGTGAACTGGCGCACCTTGCAACGCACTCCTAGGCTGCGCATGTGGCTACCTGCTTGTTCCCGTCTGACGCAAGCCTGTAGGTGAGGTGAGAAAAATGGTCTTGCTGAAAATTAATGAAAAAAAAAAAAAAAAATATTGTGCATTAATTCTTGCTCATATGAATAGGTCACTAGAAGGATTAAGGAACTACCAGGTGAGCAATGGTGGGAGAGGACCACCCTTTTCAGGAGCAGTGGAAGGGCTGTACAGTGTTGGCATAAGGCTGAAACAATTGCTCTGTTCGTCTGCTCGGAGCATGCCAAGCACACGCATACATCTCCCAACCAGGCTGCACCTTCAGAGCAGCTTTTGGAACCTTCAATAAGGATCATTATATAGACTGCACAGCCTCAGGCTGCTTGACATTTTGTATTATACAGACTTATTTTCGATTGCTTATCACTTCAGCAGATTTCCAACACTAAAGCTTAAATTTTCCATGCTGGGTTTCCCTCAGGTTGATTCCTTTTTCTTTTTTTCTTAAGTTTTAGCAGAGGTTCCAGCTGTTTTTTGAGAACAAGACATGCTGTCTCAGCCCTGCTAACTGGTTATAAGAATTTCTTTTCAAGACCCATTAGCTTAACCATGCTTTGGAAGAGAGGTGTGGAATTTGGCATAGAAGCTGTCAGCATCGGTTGGGGGTTGTTTGCCCCAAAATGGCTGAGTCTTTCATTGAATGTATGCCAGCACGCATCCCTGTGTAGCTGCGCCCACACACCATCGTGTGGCCTTCAGACAATAGCATTTCTCAAGGTTTATGCATCCTTGCCCTCCCTCAGAGATCTGGTGCAGGAGCTTGCTGCAGTTGCTGTTGCTTTATGGACATCCCTCCTGTTGCTTGCTGGCATCCCTCCTGGACATGCCCCTTCCCCAGTACTCTGGGGGTCCCCAGTTTTCTTTGGGGTGCTGGGTACTGCATGGCACGGGATGTTCCTTGCCTATGGGAGGATTGGGTGTTGCTTGCTCTGCCTCTGGGGCATGTGGCACGCATGGGCTCTGGTGTCAGAATGCATCTGAGTGTGCCTTGCCGGGAGAGATTATTTGGGGCAGGGTGGGGGGTGCAGGGTCCTCTTCCTGCTGAGAGATGGAGCTAGCCTGCAGTGCCTCCAAGCCTGCCTGTGGTGGAGGCAGCTTTCTTGGCTCACGCCCAGGCTGACATCACAGAGGTCCATCCAGAGCTGAGAGGACCCTGCGTCCCCCCATGCACAGCACCATGGCTGGCAGACTAGCACTGGGGCTGGGTCTCCGTCTCTCGCTGCCCTCCTGGTCCCCGGGCTGCCAGCACAAAGGGACTCTTTCTTTATCTTCTTCTCCCTTTTATTGTCCTTCCTGGGGCATGTTCCCTGCCCTTCTCCCGCTTCTTCCCTGGCAAACTGGCAAAGGCTGCCTCAAGCTCCAGTGCCCTCCCTGATTAGCTGCTGCCAGGAAGGGAAGCACGACTGCAGCTTTAATTAAATGATAAGGGCAGAGCCCCGGAAGTGGGGAGATAAGTGCAGCGGTGTCTGCCACCACACTTGCTCAGGCTCTTTCTAATTAGCTTTGAGAAGCTCTAGGGAGGAAGATTAACCCTTGGAGGGAGGCTGGCTGGAGCGGTGGGCTGCAGCAGATGGAGGGTGCTGAGGCCAGCCCCAGGGATGGGGGGCTGCAATTTGCCTGGAAACATATGTGGGATGTGGGCTGGAGGGGACCCTTCTATGCGCTCCCCCTGACCCCTGTGCCTGAGCAGAGGGGCTAGGTCAGAGATGATTAGACCCCTGCCTTTCACAGTCTCAGGCACAAGGTAAAGCTGAAGGACTAGCCGCTCAGGTTCCTTCTGTAAGAAGCATTTGCTGCTTTAACACATCCTATGACTGGCAGCTGTGGGATGGCCTGGGGCATGTGGGTTGCTGCACTTGCCCCAAGGCTTTCACTGCAAGCGGACAAGTGTCCCCAGCCTCTGAAGCAGTGGCAGGAGTGCAGGGCACAATCCTCCTGCAGGAGCCATGGGACAGGTCTCTAGTCCCCTCCAGAAGCCATGATGTGTCTCAGTGATGCTCTGAGATAGGAGGAGGGAGATAGTAGGAGGACCACTGTATGTCAGCAACCCATAATAATATGGACCAGGAGCTCCCCAGGACCTGGTGCCAAAAGGGCCACAACCTCAGCTCTTCTGCCATTCACCCAGATGCAGCAGACCCTGGCTGGAGAGTGCCTTCCACCGGAGGGCTGGGCAAGGGCACCTCAGCTGTAGGCACCCTGTAGCTAGGTCAGCGGGTAGTCAGAGGTCTCACCGGCATGGGTGGCACTGCTCCTGGCCCTGGTGGCCTGGCCCCTTCTTGTCACCCCTCTCCCATCAGCTGGCAGCACACTGGTACCCGGGACGTGCCAGGAGGCTCTGGACCATGCATCCATGTGTCCCCGGGGAAGCCCTGGCTGGACAGGGGGACAGGTCAGCCCTACAGACCCAGGCTGGGACCCCCACCGGGAGGGCCTGGGAGGAGTCCTATGCACAGGAGGCATCGGCAAAGGCAAGGTGGGAATATGGAAGTAGCAATTGTGTAGGTATTTGGGTAGCAGGAATGTGCATACAAGGCATGCATGAGCTGACAGCCCCTGGGGATAGCAGGTGGTGTTCCTCTGCGTATTTACATAACCATCATTAGCACTTGCAAGAGAGGACTCAAAAGCCAGAAAAGCCCTGTGCTCCGACCTGCCCCTCCTCCTTGGGCAGGGGGGGAAGAAGGGTGGCTGCTCTGCTGCCCACAACTTCTTGTCAAGAGCTTTGTGCACTCCTGAAGGTACTACAGGAGTTGTTACTCACCTGGGCTGGATATTGCAGGAGCAAATAATGAGACTGGGAAGATGGTTTGGTTATTGTGTGACTCCTCGACCTTTCTGGTGGTTATTTCTTGGATGTCTGTTGTCTGTAGGTGTCATGAGAAGTTCTTGGTTGGCCAGAGGACAGTGTTTGGATATTATAGGAACCAGGATTTCATTTTGGAGCTAGACTTGTTACTGTGTTTTATGCAACATGGGTGAAGAGGATTGCCCAGTAACGCTCATTACCTGACTTTGTTTTCAGTTGCTTGAAGTTTTGGCAAACTTAACTGCAAGGACACAATTTTTCATAGTGGACATATGCCACGTACCAACTATTTTGAAAAGTGGCAGTGAAATCTATCCAGATATTTCACTTCCAAAAGGAGGTAGGAAAGGAAATTGCTAGTTTTTTCTCAATAGTAAAGCAATACCCCTATCCTTTAGCCCCATGCTTTAGAGAAGTAATTTTCTGTGATCTCTTGACCTTTTCATTGTACCTTCCCCAATTTCTGCAGCCTGTGGGGTAGAGTCTCACTGGCAAAGCCTCTTCTTCCTGAAAAGCCTGGTATATCTCCCAGGTGGTTCTGTCCTCTCCCCCAGAGGCACAAAGGGACCCCAAGAGAAAATATTTTTCACCAGAGCTTAATTCTGGTCTGCATCATGAAGCAGACTTTCATGAAGCGAATTAAGACTGCATGGACAATCCTAATTTTGGCATTTCCTAACCTTTGAACCCTGTAATCCTATTAAGGTAGTTCTTAACATAATTATTCAGTAATTTAATGTAATAATTCTGCTTTTTATAGTCCAGTGAAGGTTGAAGCCCCACTGTGCCAGGGCAGGAGATCACATAAGTGGCACAAAATCTGTTATAGGGGGATTGAATTTGTTTTGGTGGGTATCACAGGGATTGCAGTGAAGCTGGGGGCCAGATGGTGCTTTTGGGAGTCCAGTGGGTGCCATAGTCTGTTACTGAGCTCTGTGAGCCCTGCCTGGTCCCTGCAGGAACATGGTCAGTGTCCAGAGCAATCCGTCGGGGTGCTCCTGCCGCTGGTGCAGGGTACGGATCACCTCCCATTGCCGTGGCAATGTGGCCGTGGGATGTCTGCGCTTCCCAGCCAGCCTGCCACTGTCACACAGCTGCCTGCAGTTTGCAGACGTAACAGCAGCGGGGAGGTTCTCCCTCAAGCTCCAGCTATGGCGAGCAAGGGAAGAACATGTCCTCTGGGAGCCTGGGCTCAGGCCCTCTCTGCCAACAAAGTGGTTTAGCACTACCTGTGCTGGTGAGGCTGAGGCTGGTGGGTGCATCTGTCCACATTAATTACGTGCCGGTTCTGCTGTGATACCCTTGGCGGGATCTGGGAAGTCGTTTTCTTCGGTGCTGCAGTTAGTGTGTGCTGTTGTAATATACTCCAGAGGCCATGGTTTGATCCGCATGTGCATCTGGGGGCTGACAGGCCATTAACTTCGGAGCAAGCTGTCTGTACTGGTGTTTAGATACTATTGTTTAGCATGAGGGGAGAGGTGCTCAGTGCTGTAGGGTCTGGGGGAGATGGCTGTGCACATTATATCTCTTGACTTTGGTGCCTGGGAGAAATCTATCTGTATGCTGGCATCAGTCTGAGGATCTTTCTCAGTATTTATTGTAAGAGCCGGTGTTGCTCGTTATTGCCCTGAGAGCTGTAGGTGTGGCGTTGAACTGCAGTAACCACCTTTATGGGCAGTGTCAGGTCGGTCTCAGATACCAGAAGCCATCTGTCTGCGTGCTGTAGTGACGGTGTTAAGTTTGGAAAGCCATCTGTCTGGGTGTTGTAGTGCTAGAATTGGTCCCTGAAGCCGTCTGTCTGGGTGTTGTAGTGCTAGGAATGGTCCTGCAAACCGTCTGCCTGGGTGTTGTAGGGATGATGTTAGCTCAGTCTAGGAAAAATAGGGACTGACGTGGATTGCGGGGAGGTCTCCGCTTGTGCTTTCAGCTTCCGATATTTCTGTACTCATTGATCTCTGGAGCATTGCTGTGGAAATGGGCAGCAGTCTGGCAGCCTTCCCCAAGGCCTGGAAAGTGAAATTGGTTGTTGTGCTTGTGCTGCTCTGGAGGTAGAGGGCTCTGGTCATGTCCATATATGACGTGGGAATCAGGGGCCGGAAAAGAGACAGACTGAGGAGCTGCAGAAGGCGAGCTTGCCACTCTGGGTCCCCTGTGTCTGGAGGGTGGGCATTCCCCGCTGGGGATAACGCACTGGCCATGCCCGCCTCATCTGGGGACCTTGAAGGGGGACCTTGTGTCTGGGTTTGCAAAGGAGATCATGGCTCCACAGCTACCTACAGCACAGCTCCCCCCTCCCAAAAGCCCTTGCAAAGGGAAGACATGTTGGGAAGGAACCACTGAGCTCCTGTACACCAAAGGAAGCCCACACTGAGCTGGCCACGTGGGGACGGGCTGTTGAGCATCTCTTGCTGCCAGTGTGGGGGGGACTCCTCCAGGCTACTGGGTCGGGCATGCTGCTGTGGGGGAAAGGCACAGAGAGGGGTAAGTCAAGGGGTGGGATAGTGCAAGGCACTCATCCCAGCAGTGCCGGGATGCAAAGATGTGAAGAATAGCATAGCATAGTATAGCATAGCATAGTATGGCATAGCATAGTATAGCATAGCATAGCAATGGGGCTGCCGGTATAAGAAAATGGGATGGTGGGGCACACTATCCAAATAGCTGTACTGTTAGGGTGTAGTGAAGAGGGAACAGACCATGAAGCAACGGTGCCTGGAGGAAGCAGCACCACAGGGGAGTGGTATCTGGAGGGAACAGCGCTGTAAAACATGGTACCTGGAGGAAATGGCACCATTAGAGCAGCAGTGCCTGGAGGGAAGACAGCGGGGGGCGGGGGGGAGGCAATACCTGGAGGGAGCAGCAGCATAGAACATGGCACCTGGAGGACATGGCACCATAGGGGACCAGTACCTGTAGGCAGCAGTGCCGTGGGGGAATGGTGCTTCCTGGGAATGGCGCTGCGGGGGAACGGCACCTGTAGAGAGCAACGCTGCGGGAGAGTGGTACCTTTGGTAACCGCGCCGTGGGGGACAGTACCTGTAGGGAACAGCGCTGTAGGGGAACGATACCTGTAGGTAGTCACGCTGTAGGGGAGTGGTACCTATAGAGAACAGTGGCATGGGAGAATGGTACCTGTCAGCAGTACTGCGGTAGGAGAACGGTGCCTGTAGGGAACAGCGCTGTAGGCAATGGTACCTGTAGGTGTGAGCACTTCAGGGAGCGGTACCTGGAGGGAGCGATGGTGCAGGAGAACAGCCCCAGAAAGCTATGGTGGAGTAGGGGAATGGTGCCTACTCTCAGGGGCTGTGCTGTAGGGAAGGGAGTCATTGGAAAAAGCAGCGCCGGGAAGGCTGTTCCCTTTGCATAGATGCTGTAGGGGCAGGCAGGGAGGACAGTGCTGCTGGGATATGATGTCATGGGAGGTCACCGCCATAAGGGATGTCCCAGGAGTGGTCTGCAGAGCCCTGAGGGCTCAGTGTGGGAGAAGAGGTGTTTCCAGGTGTCCACACCAGGGCAACAGAGGTGGTAAAGCTGCCTGTACTGGAAACACTGCATCCTTCCCTGGCTGAAAGACAGCCATTTTGAAAGAAATACCTTGCACCCCAGCCCACAGTTTGCAGCGTGGGGCGTGCTCTACCCTTCTACCCCCTGACTGAGGCTAGAAGAGGTACAGTGCTTTTGGGCTCTGAACAGGGGTAGCTGGTTGAAATTAGTGGCCAATGTTTTCTGTGCCACCAGGTAGGGAAGATGAGTCTTTCTGATCTAACGCTTCAGGAAAGCATCCTGCTTTGCCTCCAAGCTGCTCTCCCCACACTGTCATGTTCCCCATTTCTCCGTACCACTGCACCTCTCCAGTCCCTCCAAGCATGCTGTGCTTCTCTCCTCCGGGCTTCTGTGCATCCTCTGCCGTGTTCTGCTGTGTCATGTCCCCACAGTCCCGCTGTCTTCCCTCCCAGAGCTGCTCCACTACATCCCCTCACCCACAAGATCTGGCCTCCTGTGCTGCATCATCCCTGCTCGCCCAGTGCTGCACACCACGCACACGGTGCTGATGCCTGACGCGAATGGAAGACAGGGAGAATCAAACCAGACTGCGGACGTTGCAGATGGCGGCAAAAAAAAAGTGGTTGAGGCTGGCTCTCAGCCTCTGCTTGAAGCTACCTGGCTTGCAGTGGGCGAGTGAACCTCTGCACATCTACTGCAGGAGATGGAAGTGCCTGCTGAATGAAGCTGCCTGCTTTTGTCTCCTGTCTAACAGTACTCAAGTGCACTATTGAAATCCCCCACTAAGAGCAATAATACTATTAGAGGAGCCCTTGCAAGTGGCTGCAACAGGATGTGTTCCTGCCCTGCATGGGGATATATAGAGAGAAATAATTAGCAGCGGCACCAATATGTGCCTCTTCCCAGAGGAGACAGCCTGGCTCAGTCTCCTTCACAAAAAGCAGAGGTACCCTGGATGTCAGGAGATGAGAACAGCCACGCTAGCATTGAGAACAGAGCCAGGGCTCAAGAGAGCTTCCCCTCCTCCAGCTAAAACAAGGGCCCAGGGTGCATCTCTGAATGCATCTCGGTGTGAAGCCCCAACTGTGCCCCCTTTTGATCTGAAAAGTTCAAAGGGATGCGACTTTTACTACCCTGGATTCATTCCTATGCAATGTGCCAGGCAGAGCAGCCCCGAGGCAGCTAACAAGAGGATGCTAGAGAAATGCAAAGCTATAGAAAGGGGGGAGCCAGAAGACTGTGAGGACTGTGAATGCCCAAACAACCACGCAACCCTCCTGGCTGTGAAGTACAGCCTTCTGGCATGGAAATGCCGTTAACAGGATGGGCCAGCCCTCTGAAGGAGCGCAGCGAGAGGGCAAAGCTCAGGAAAACGTGGCAGCTGCACAGACATAGCTTTTACTTTGCATGGCCAGGATGCTGTGGAGGAATGAGATGCTGGAGAGGGCATGGCCATCCTCTTCATCACCTGGGAACTTTCTCAGATTCAGGGGTTCAGAGTCACAAAACTGCATTCCTAGGGTGGAGGAGGGATCTGAAATCCCAAGTACACTTCGTAAGGTGAAGTGGGCACCTCGACACCAAGGTGAGGTTTGGGCTCTGCCTCCTCACCACACTGCAGGGCATCCAGAATCAGCACTTTGTGGGCAAAATTTCCACCACTGTTTACCCCCAAAGAAAGGTTTCTGCTTGTCTGCAGTGGCACATCGAACCACTAGCATGTGCTGAGAATTAGGCTGTAGGGTCGTGTTTGCTCTAAATCACAGCTATTCAGGAATTACACCCTGCCCTGTTCCCGGGCTTTTAAAGCGGAGCGGGTTGTGCTCACGGCACATAATACGCTCCTTTAGCGGCAGAGCTCCGATGCCAGCATCTCACTGCAAGTGAAGGGACAACGCTGGAAAAAGACTTCAGTGCCAGAAACAGACAATGGGGAAGCCAGAATAAAAGACCCTGAACACAGCGTTCCTGCTTGATCCTGCAATTTCTAAGCTGCCATTGGCACGAGGAAATCACCATAGCTTTGTTCACTGGAGAGGTAGCTTTTATTTCGGTCTTGCCAGTACCCTCCATAGACTCAGCAAAGCACCTTCTGCCAGAGCAAGAAGCGATGGCACTCATCCACTCCCCACCCTGGGAGCGCGCAGCACCAAGGCATTTCTGGAAGTGGAAATGATGATGAGCCATCCCATTTGTCCGGTAGGAAAGTAGATGAGAGAGAGACAGCGATATTGCCTCTTGAACAGAAGTGAAAGACAAAACCGACCAAACCGGTGGCCACCAGGGCATCCTGTTGTCCTGAGAGGAAGAGCTGGTGGATCATCTAGGACACAGGCTCCAGTCTCCGCTTTGAGTTGCACAGAGTAGAGGTGAAAACTGAGCTGTCTTGCCTCTGGTTTCATATCTTGCTTTCTATCTGTAGCTAGGAGAAAGAAACGAGGCAACATTCCACATGCTCAGGAAATAGGACAGTTGGTCTGTGGCCAGCCCTGCAAATGACCCCAAAGACAGGCATTGGCAAGCTATGCTCTCACACTGGCCTGTGCGGGCATCTTGTCCCCTGTGATGCTTGTGCTCCTGCTTTTGCACCCTGCAACATGAGCATGGCTGTCCCCTGCGCACGAGTTCGTTTGAGCGTGCCCATTTGTGGTGCATGAGCACGTCAGCGCGCATCCAGCTGGGCTGTATCCATGTGTGTGTGTGTGTGTGTGCGCGCGCACATTGCCGTGTAATGCACAGCCCCAGTCCCTCTGCACGCAGGGGCTCGGGGTACCACAAGCCAGGTGGCTTCAAGCTTTGCCTCAGGTTCCTGTGTGAGTCCTGCAAGGGCCAGTGGGCTCCAGGGAGGCTAGGATAAGGCTGGAGAAACTACTGAGAGATCAGCGGTGGTGGCCAAGCAGCCTCAAGGAGGCTGGAGCAGGGCCAGGAGAGGCCAAGGGACTCCTGAAGGCAGTGGGTACCAGAGGGATGCTGTGGGGCTCAGTGCAATGCGATGGGGAGGGCTGGCAGAGGCTGAAGGGTCCAGGAGGATCCTAAGGGTGGGTGTGGAGGCTGGGGGCTGTGCAATGATGTGACCCTCTCGTCCTTTTTCTGCTCCTCATTAGAGTCCCCTGAGCGGAGCAGGCTGTGAAGGGGGTCTGCGCTGAGGTATGTCCTTATGGCTTCTGCCAGGATATCACAGCTTACGTGTGTGCCAGGGGACGGGGCACAGGAGGTGGCTCCCAGCACAGGGAGCAGCGTGGGTGCCAGAGCCTCTGCAGGAACCAGGGGGAAAAACTGGGGTGCCTCAGCCCCCGGAGGAGCTGAGAATTTGGGATACAGTCACGGGGGGTTGTTTTAGGGCAAGATATGCTCACGCACTGGTTTGCTGCTAACTTTGCCCCTTCTTCCATTGTCCATCTCTTTAGCTTTCACTTATGACCCTTGTCAACCGTTCCTGGCATTGTATGCAGCCTTCTCCTGCAGAGACCTCCCTCGCATCCTGGGGTTCCCTGTGTGTGAAAGCTGTGCTGGGGTGACTCAGGGACGCCTGTGTCCGAGAGCCTCGAACTGGTGGCAGGAGGGATGTGCTGACGAGGGCAGAGCCCCCAGCACAGTGTGAATTTCTCTGGTTTGCTTCTTCCCAGGGCTGAGGGAGTGCCAGCGGGTCTGTCCTTTTTTGGGAGGAGGGGATTATGTGTACCAGTGTGTATCCGGTGGGAAGGGGCATGCCCTGAGCTGGTGAAAGCCCCATATGTCTCAGGTACCCAGAGCTCCTTAGTATCTCCCTCCATCAGTCTGCAGGGCTGTTTGTTAGCAATGCAGCAGAGTGAGCTCCTGGGTGGAGAGATGGAGAGGACCAGAAGGGATGCCTGCAAGTCAGAGCAGTCTCAAGGTCATGAGCAGCCCCGCTTTTCATCCCAGCATCAGCACCAGGCTTGATCTGCCAGCAGGTGCTTGTGGAAGTGGCCAGTGATGTGTCCCAGGCAGTGGCAGGGGGCTCTGTTGTGCCCCAAGTTGGGGAAGATGGCAAGGAATGGCTTGTGTCTGGGATGGCTTTTGGAGGGACACTCACCTCTACATGGAAATGCCAAGTTTCGGCCTCTGAAGACTTGTGACAGGTACTCCTGTGTAAAGGATGCATGGCCAAGGCTCAAGAAGGCCTTGCAGTGTCTGGGGTAGAGGGTGGCTGGTATGTGAGGACACCAGACCATGAACTAGTGTAGCTGGTGGTCAGAGTTTCCCGGCTATGCCAGGAGCAGGAAGCTATTGATGCCCTCAGATACCTGGCTCTCTCAGGAGCAGGTGTTTGGTGCACAGAGAGGCTTGGGCGCTCCTGGGCAGGGACTCATGAGTATCAGATATGTCCAGCCTCTCTGGGGGTAGACATGGGTTTGCCCATGTATGCTTCGCTGTGCTTGGGGATTTCAGGCTCTGCGGGAGACCAGCTGATATCTGAGGACTTCTGGCTGGGCTTGGGGCTCCTGCTGATGGGTGCTCGGGGAGGCTTGCAGGTGGCCTGGCGTGCCTGATGGTGAGCAGGGCAGGGCTGCCCAAGTATGGTGCTCAGGAAATATGGTTGTACCTCAGGGCAGTGAAGAGCCTGACTGTGTTTAGGGCAGTTCCCTGTCTCTGCATGGTGAAGCTGTCAGTGGTGCCCAAAGGTGCTGGACCAAGGGAGTTCCTGGAGCCTAGCAGGGTCCAGGTGGTGCCCACAGCTGTGGGGTGACGAGTCTGGTGACAGTCTCCTGCTGTGCAAATCCAGGCTGTGGAGTTCCACCTGTGCAATGCTCATGTCCAAAAGGGGTGGGCTCAGTGGCCTCTGCCCCATGCTCTGCCTCCCGTTTCTCTGCACGCACCCACTGCAGGGACGATGCTTGTCCAAGGGGAGCTGGGGCTGTGAGCTTAGATGGGAGACACCGGCTGCCAGGAGCCTTGGGTTCCCCTCCCATCTCTGCCTTCACTCCCTGGGTGGCTGTGGGTCCGGCTGTCCCCTCCCACTGTGGGAAGGTGTGGGTAGGACGGAGATGTCCAGGCTCTGCTGCTCGTCCCTGTGCTCCATCCTCACGTCCTGAGCCAGTGGTACCTGGGCGTGTGTAACGATGTTCTCGCTTGCTTCTCTGCAGATCTCCGGCCTCTGCCCGATGTAGCCATGACTGGGACCTGTACCCGGGAGTGCACAGAGTTCGGCCACTCCGATACCTGCTGGATGCCCGGCCACTCCTCCCCCAGCCGCAGGCCCAAGAACGCCCTCAAACTCTCCACTTTTGTGCCTTACCAAGACAGAGGGAGTCAAGAGCAAGTCGGGAATGGCAGCCCCAGACTCTCAGAAGAGCGCAGCACCAAAATGGCCAACCTCCGCCTGCTCCCCACGTACAGTGCCTTCTCCAATAGTAGCCATGAGCCCTGCAAGGACTCTCCCATGGAGGAAATTCCTCTCACCCAGACCTCGGACTTCCAGCCAGCCACCACCCCCTCATCCCAGACCACCAAGAGGGAGATATATCTGTGAGGCTGGGCGTGAGGGGCAGGGAGCAGACACGCTTCTGAGGCCAGTGTCCAGAGGAACATTTTAAACTTCAATGCTTTATCGCTCCGGCGGCCGGTTCTCCAGGCAGTGGGCTCTGCGGACAGCAGGGCAGGGCAAGGCAGGGATGAGAGGAGCGCCTTTTTAACCCATTGTTTCCTGGGGCCAGGGTGGGTGGGAAGGATGAAAGCATCCGAAACCCAATTTCCGAGCACTTGTGGGTGCATGTCTTCGAACTGCTGCGTCACCAGGGAGGGCTGGGCATGCTCCTGATGCCAAGGGCACGGCTGGGGAGAAGGGCTTACGTACCAAAGGTCCACGCAGAGCTGGTGGAGTTCCTGGGGCATAGGATGAGGGGTGTCCCCGCGCACGGGGAGCGAGCTGCCTGTCTCTTTGCTGTAGACTCCTGTAAATACGAATCTTAGGAATGACATTCAAGTCCTGCCTGATCAAAACTTTTTATTGTCCTTGAAACAAAAGACGTTTAAACAAAAACAAGAAACACAAAAAAACAAAAAACAAAAAGAAAACAGAAACAAACCACAGGGAGCAAGTTCCAGCTTTGAATGGTTTGCTGCGTGGAAGAGCCCGCGGGAGCGCAGCGTCCGGCCCATACTCATGTTCTATATTGTAAATAGAGATGTGACCAGTCCCTGATACAGCAGCTGGGGAGATGGAGGAGAGGGGCAGTGTCCTAGCCGGACCATAGGGACTTTGCTATTTTTCAGCCTGGATCTCTTTCTGAACGTTGTCACTGTGCCCACAAGCTGCAGGGTCCCTAGGGACTTCCCAGTGCCATAGGTGAGGTCTGCTTTAGGGGGGGGGTTCTCTGGTGGTGGCCCTGCGTCTGGCTGGTGGAGGAGGGATGGGGAAGCCCCCAGTCAAGGGACCGGCTGGGTCCGGAGAAGCCCTCAGTCCGACTCTGCTGGCAGGGAGGTCGTTATTGGCTGTGGCATCTCAGCCCATCGCCTTGCGTCTCCTCCGGGGCAGGGGATGCCCATGAGGCCGGCTGTGCCATGCCTTTGACCTCCGTCCCTTCCGCCTGTAAGCCACCATTGCCTTTGTGAGGAGGAGCTTTGTCTCAGGGTCACACCGGGGGCCACCAAGCCCCTACCTGCTGGACTCCCGCTGCCCTTAGGCCACAGGGCCACTCTCACGGGATCCGGCTTTCTCTTCCATTGTCAAAGGTTGACCAGTCTCCCTGGCAGGTCCCCGCTGCCCCAGCATCCTCGGCTCCCTTGCAGGGTACCCAAGCGGGGCAACGCTGTGCATGCAGTGGGGAGAGGACCCCCTCAAAGGACTCCCTGGAGGAGGACGCCTGGGCGCTTTCCTGAGCCTCTCTGCTCCCTTGGGAGCAGGGGCATAGTCCTGTTTTGGGGGGCTCCACATACACCCCTGGCAGGAGGGGTCCGGGGGACTCGCGCCTCATTCCTGGGTAGCCCTTCCCGGTCCTCCCCCACCATGACGTGGGGAGGGGCTGTGCTGCACCGTTGTTCTTCCCATACTCATGCGTGCATTGACCGTCTTCATCTCTGGGATCTTCCTTAGGGAGCGAGGCCAGTGGTAACTGCAGGACGGTTCCCCCCACAGCTCATCTTCGGTCCACGCGTTCCATCACCGCGGGGCTCGCAGATGGCTCTGCCGGGCTCGGCTGGCATGGGGACACCACAGGGACAGGGCACCCCAGCCGCTGCGGGTCAGAGACTGCCCTGCCATAGCTGTAGTGCCTGTTGGGGTGCAGCGCGCTGGGGGCCCCCCCGCCCAGCCTCCTCCCCCCCTCCAGCATCCCTCTCTCTGAGCAGCTCCTCTCCCTTTGCTTCGGCGGTGGTGGCAAGATGTGGCCAGCTCCCTGGTGCAGCTCCGGTTGACCTGAAGGGATGCGGTGCAAGCCGAGCCTGGGTGACAAGGGAAGGGTGGCAGAAGGCACCTGCTCGCACCTGCTCCCTCGTGCCCCAGCCCTGCTCCTCGCCTTCCCCGGGCGGCACTGGCACCTTTGGGTGCCACCCAGAGGAGGCAGGATCCTCCTCCCGGCCTCCTGCTGCTGCTCCCCACCGACCGGCCAGGGATCCCTTGAGGCGGGCGTGATGCTCCTGGTGGATGTCCACCCGCCTATCCGGGCATCCCTGCTCTACCCTTGCCCGCGGTGGCCACCCAGTGGGGCCCATGTTCCCCTGGCCTGGCTGCCTGAGCAGGTCACGCTCCTGAACTTGTTTTTATTGTAGCTCTGTAGTTTCAGGGCCAAACTGGGCAGAATGTGCAATTTGGCCGTGCTGGCCAGGATCTTTGACTCCACTGCCAACTCGACTGCTCACGCCTCCCCTCGGCTCAGGCAGCGGCAGTGTCCAGTGCCCCTCTTGGGGACCCCCCGGGAGAGCGACATAGCCACATCTGAGGGGTGCTTGTCCAAGACCAGCTTCCCCCAGCCCCTCGCCTGCAGGTGGGCTCCCTACCTTCTGCTCGGGGTCACCAGAGGGACCCTGAAGCTCGAAGCCCTGTGGCTGGAGTTGCTGTCTTGTCTCCTGGAGCACCTGGCGATGTTCTCAGTGTGAGCATGGTGCAAGGGGGGGCAGTGCAGAGGGGGTTCCCGAGGGGTGGGAGGGATGGGTGCTGGGGATGC
>NW_008795299.1:308511-324530 GCF_000699145.1 Aptenodytes forsteri
GGGGGTGGAGAGGGGAATGGGTGTCTAGGGGGAGCATGGGGGGAGAGAGGGTGGGTCTGTGGGAAAGGACAGAGGGGGCAGTGGGAGTGGGTCCTCGGTGGGGTACCAAGGGGCGGGAGGCTATGTGGGGTGCAGCGGGGATGGGTCCCTGGGGAGGAGAACGTGCTGGATATTGGTCCTGGGAGAGGGAGCACTGGGGATTTGTCCCGGGGTGAAGTTGACTGTGTCATTGCGGATCAGTCCTTGGGGAGGGCGAAGAGGAGGTGCTGTCGGAAAGAAGCTCATTTGCACAATTATAAGCCAGAAGGATAAAGCCTCTGTGCACGTGGCGGGGGGGAAGCTCCCCACGGGCTCCAGTCTAGACAAGCACAGGGAAGAGGAGGGGGGTTCGATGCCTCTACGGAGGGGTTAACTGTATCTCACACTGCACTAGGACAAGCCAGGGGTAAAACCAAAGGTGGGAGCCAGGGAGCAGGCGGGCTGCGTGGGAAAGATCTAAGCAACCCCTTTGTAGCTCTTCAGTGTTGGTTCTATTTATACGAGATTTCATTTCCTTGCTTGTGATGCCTTGTTTTTTGTACAGTTTTATGTACATGCAGGTGTAGCTTTTCTAAAGGAGAAATCCTACGGCAGAGTAAAGTACCCAACTATTTTTCAGATGGTGACCTATGTCTAAGGCAATGCCTCTTGCTAAGGTTGTATTGCTCTCAATGTGTGATGCATTTCCCTGTGTGGGGAAGGCTTTGGGCCTTGGGCTTGGTTTTCCCTGGGCGCTGTGAGCACAATTGATTCCCTTGTAATTCTTTCTGTTTAGAGCAGTGAGCATGACACCGTCGTGATCCCCTTTCTGTTCTCTCCTGTTCTGTTTGCTGAGCTGTCAGATGACCAACTCCATTGTAATTAGCCCTTCCTAAAGCTTTACAATAAAAGTGTGAAAACCCGGGTGCCTGTGCCTGACGGATTCTTCCCACGTGTCACATCCTTGGGGGCGGCCTGGGGCATCCTCAGGGAAGAAAGCACATGGAGGCAGTGAAGAGCCTTTGGTGGCTGTGGGAAAATACCTGCTCCTGCTGCCCTCCTCCAGGTGCAGGGAGCTCTGGCGTGGCCGCTCTTGTCTCCCTGCTCCTGTTTTCCAGTTTAAGGATGTTTCCGCATGCGTATGAGTAAGATAACACCACAAAGCAGTTTGCCACAGACCAGTCTCCTTTATTTAAAACCAAAATGTTTCAGTGAAAAAACATCTTCAGCCCCAAGGCTGCCTGCACTTCTGCCTGTCACCAGCTAAGGTGGGAACCAGGAGAAGTCCCACCAACCAGCTCCAGACTCCCTCCCACCTCCATCACTGCCCCTTGGAGACCTGACGCTATTTCCCACCATTTCACCATCTCATTTACCAAGCATGGTTGATTTTTTTTTAGGTAGTTTAGACCCTTTGGAAACAGCTGGACCACTTCAAACCAGGGCACATTTGCAGCTGCTTCCTACCGCAGCTGCAGGGAGCTTGCTCGGCTGTGGCTGTTGTGTTTTCCTGCTTGCCTTTGCACAGAACTGCGCTAGGCAAGATTAATAGCTGTACAGGGTAGTTTCTTAGCTCAGAGTAGAGATGCTTCCCTCATTAGTCGGGTTACATACAGGTGCTACGTGTCTCGGCTGGGTTGGGCTCACACACAGCACCGCGCCTCTCTCTGCTGATCTGCAGGCACTGGGCTTGCCATGGTCTTAGCACCAGGCAAAGGCAAGACTCACCCCCAGCTTGGAAGACGCCGGAAAGTGTCCCTGGGAAGGAAGAGTTTCCAAGTGAAGATGTAGACCATCGTCCCCTCGGTGGACTACCTTTTCTACCATCCCCTTCTCCCTCGGCTCTCCTCTGGGCCATGCAGAGGGGAACCGATGCCCCCCACTCCCGAGGGATGATGTCCTCATGGATGAGGGGGTGGGGGGCCCTCAGCTGACCCTCTGTGCAGGCACACGCCAGCTGGGCAGCGGGGATGTGTCTCCAGGGGTCCTGGGGAACCAAGTGGCTTTGCTGCCTGCTGATGTCCCATCCCAGGGAAAGAGGATCTAGATGTTGAGGATGGTGCCAGACTCCCACAGCTGGCACAGGGCGGGTAGGTAGCACCCACGCAGAGCTGTCAGCACCCACCTGCCTCAGGATAACCAGGATCACCAAAGAGTGTCTTCCTAAGCAGAGACATAGTCCCAGGACCTCCCTGTCCTTCCTGAACATGCCTGACCTTGTGCCATGCCCTACAGTTGCTCCTCACGCTTCCTAATCCTCTTCAGTCAGCCCAGGCTGTGCAGACCCCCTGTGTCCCCCATTCATGCCTCCTTCCCCTCCTCTGGTCTACCCTTCTCTGCCCCCCCAGCATGCCCCATCCCACCCACTCCCCCACCTCCTCCATTCCCTCCTTGCCTCTCCTCCCCTACTCCACTGCGCTCCCCCCCAGCAGCCCTTGCCCTGCCCTGCCCTCATCCCACCCCAGTGCAGCAAGCCGCCGGCACAGCCCTGAGCGTCACATCCAGCCAGCTATGTGCTGGTCTGGAAACTGTTTGGTTTCCATGGCAGCACACATCGATTACCGGATTGGGAAGGGGCCTCGCGCATGGTGCTGGTGAGGATGCTGTGGCTGCCCGGCATGGCTTGGGGTTTGGACACAAGGCTCCCCAGTCAGTACTTGCCTTGGGACGGGTTTCGGTACCCAGTGAGGCAGGTGGATGTGGAAGGGGATCCTCCAGCCCAGGATTGTCCCACCGGGCTGGGCCTCTGAGCAACCGAAATGGAGTCGAGTGACGTGGCCTTGGTGTCCCTGACGAGTCCACCAGTTTGGAGGTTTGCACAGCCTGGGGCTCCACAAGAATCATTCCTAGCCTAAGGTAGAGGAGATGGTAAGCTCCTGCCTGTTCCTTGGCAGCCTCCCCTGGGGTGGGGGCATCTGCAAAGAGGGGCGATGGTCTGCCTGGCTGCCAGGTGGGGATGGCGTGTGAAGGGAGATGGGCTGGGCACGGAACTGCTTGCTGCATAAGCTTTGTTCTGACCTGGGTTTTTCAAGTACATCTGGTTTAATAGGGTCCCTGGCTTACAGCAGGAACTGGGAATGTGCCAGGCCAGGGACATCCATTTTGATGGAAAACTTAATTCTCGTGTCTCCTGAGGGCCTGACCTTGCAGCTTCAGCTATCCAGCTGCCTGCACAGATCTGGCAGATTCATTTTCAGTGCTTGCATGGTAAAGTGGATGAGGTTTGGGATGTCTTTCTGGCTGTAACCAGGAGTGAACAGGTGCAGCAGCACCATCTTCCTCATGGAGGCTGCCTCTCCTGAGGCTTTCTCCCAGCATGGCTTTGCTCAGTAAAAAGCACCGTGAAGTTTAAAGCAGTGTTGGCAGTAACCACAGAAGATCTATGCTTACTTGGTTCCTTGTCTCAGTTCCTCACTTCTAGAGTAATGGGCATTTCTGCAAGCTAGAAACAGGGGACCAGGTGGAAATCTCAGAACTGCCTGATCTATTTTTACTGAATCTTTAAAGAAATAAAATGATCCTGAGATAGTTCCTGGGCCAAGCAGATCTTGTGGGAGGACAAAGTGAGCCAGCAGAGCTCTGCACAGAGCTGGCTGAAGTGGCCAGACAGTGATTTCCCACACCAGGGTGGCTTTCTTGCTTGGGTGAGCGACAGGACGGCACAGCTTTTGCTGCCTACCTGTGCTGTGGTGGTGGCCACAGATGCACTCCTGGCATGGGAGCAGGGTGCTGGGCCACTGCTGTGCCAGCCTGATGCTCGGGGTAGAGGTTCAAAAGGAGCTGAAAGCAGTTTAAGAGCTGACACCATCTCTTCTGGCAGGGGATGTGCTTATGCCATGATGCCCACAGGCAGCTGTGGACAGCTGTGGGGCCACAAGAGCAGGGCTGGCCATGGAGAGGGCAGTGATGGGCTTCAATAACCATACCCCATGGTGAGATCCTGTGAGGAACAGAGCCCACCGTGCAGGAGGAGCGGGACCGTGGGAAGCTGCAAAGCCCTCCTTCCCTGTCTGGCTTTAGGCTGTGGGGGGTCGTGCCTGCCCCGCTCATCCCTCCCGTGTACTGCCGTTAATAGGATGAGCAGGGCTGCCTCTGCTTGCGGTGGCCATGCAGCCCAGCCCTGCGTATGTTGCGGTGGCCTCTGGGGGAGATTGGATATTATGCTACAGGAGAAGTCCCTGTAATCGCCCACAGGATGATTGGGATTTGCAAGCAGCTCGGGGGAGGCAGGGGGACCCAGCCCCAGGCAGTTTCCTGCGGTGTCTCTGGTTGTCTGGCAGTGTGATGAAGGGGATTAGGAGATCTAGAGCAAGCCCAGCCCCCTCTCCGGGGGGCTCTCGACCTGAAGCCCCAGCAGAATACGCAGCTCAGTTTATTCCCATAGACAGATTGATAGAGAGAAGGCTGGGGTGCTGCTAACAGCAGCTAATCTAAGAGCAGGAGCTTTTCCCCCTCTGCTAGCACGGAATTGGCATCATCCAAGACAGGGAGACTCTATCAGTTTCCTCCATGGCCAGTTGCTCAGCCACCAGCAGCTTTCACCCACATTGCTGTTCCCATGCCTTTCTTGAGCTGATCCCAGCCCCAGCCCCTCTGCAGTACTGCAAGCACCCTTTAGCCTGGCGTGAACCGCTGAGCTCCCATGCCAGGATGGCCTGGCACCATGTTTTAATCACACAAGGAGGCACAGTTGGTTGGACTGTGCTCTTCTTCCCCATCTGCTCGTGGCAGTCGTGGAGCTGAGCCTGGCCCACACAAAGGCAGGCACTCTCTCAACAAGGGAGTGCTCGCAGGGGCTTAGTGCAAACAGACCTAATGGGATTAGTGCAAATGGGAGGCACGCTCTGTTCCAGTGGAGAGGGAAGCCTGCCTGCCCTCCCTCATCAAGCTTGCCTTTCCCTCCCTGCCTGTCCGTCAACCCTGACCAGGATGCCAATCACCAGATATCTCGGCACCCATAGTCCTCAGAAAAGGCAGCTTTCTAAAACTCGCTCTTCCAGGCTCCTCCAAATTAATGGATGCGATGCATCAGATAGCTCCCTGAGCCTATCTTTCCACCCTGATCTCATTATGGACAGACAGCTTCTGTTGCAGAACCTGGTTGAGTCCCACTTTCACTTGTGAAATAGCTCCAAATTGCGACATTACCAGATTTGCCTCTGGAGAAAGATGTTTTTTCAAAAGGCTTTAAAAATGAAGGTTTGCAATGTCAGGGTGGACACCAAACCCTTCCTCAGTTCTCTCTTTGCAGCAGCCTTGTCACGGCTCCCGTGCTGGAGCCCCGCGATGCTCTGCCTGTCTTTCTGGGTAGCATGGGAAGTCTCTGGAGGACCATCAGCACCTACTGTTGATTAGTTAGTGTTGCAATAACACGGAGGCTCCCACCATAAACCACTGTGGTGTTACGCTCGGCACCATGCAAACACGGACCAGAGATGTTTGCTTCTCTGGCATTGCCACACTGATGTGATTTATAACATGCTTATGCTAGGCTGTGGGCAGACTACCAACCCACGCAACCATAACCACAAGCAGACACCTTCCCCACCAGCTACCCTGCCTGGGAAGCTCAGCTGCCTGCGAGCGGGTAGCTGCACGTGTAGACTGAACCTGGGCATCAGGGCTTGTAACTCTACAGCTGAGACGAGCCCTTGGAGATGGCACAAAGATGGCTGTCAGATGGAAGGGGGCTGTAATTAGGCAAAGTCGATAGTGGCTGTCACACAAGGCCATCGTGGGCAGGGTGGTGTCCTGGCGGTCTGGTGCCAGCCACCCTCTCCTGGCTGCTGCAGCTTGGAAAGGATGGAGGGATGCTGCTGCAGAAACTGCTCCTGAGTCTTCCACCACGCAGGAGAAGGTGTCTGTGGGCAGCTGCATGGCAAGATTATGGAGGTGAGCTGCAGCAGCACCTCTGCACCCATTGGAGACGAGCTTTGAGCCTCTTTGCAGTCGGCAGGGGAAATTCACAGATGTCTTGCTGCTTTGTCTCCTAGCCTTGTCCTTAGCTGTTTTTCACTTCTCCTGCCCTATGAAATAATTCCAGGTCTGAGGAAAGGGCTGCACAGGCTGCTTTCCAGACTCAGAAAGGAGCAGGGAGATGAGTGACTTAAATGGCTTTTCCAAAGACTACACAGACCTGGGATTGTCCTTCATTGCTGGTCCAGCAGACGAAGGGCTCTCCCAGGATTTTGTGTGGCCTTTGGGCAACATCTCTGGAGTCAGCTGGAGCGGGTCAGGCCTCAGTTTCCCTGTGAATACATGGATCTGATCTGGAGAAACTGTCGGGGCAGGCTGCTCTGCCCACTCACGATTTGTTGCCTGCATGGCGATATCACAGCCCAGTGGCACATCCTTCACCCAGGCAGACTCAAACATAAACCACTCGCAAAGCTGGGGAAAACCCCAAAGCTCAGTGCTTTCTACCCAAGCACAGTGGAGGTTTGCAAACGGAGGATGTTCATCATTAGGAAATGGATAATAAAGGTCATCTTGCCTTGCCCACACACTAAACACATCACCCTGATGGTGCAACTCCGAGTTGCACTCTGAGCAACCGCTTCCACCTGCCCCCTGCACGTGTACTGCCTTGCTGCAACAAAAATCAAAGCCAGCAGGAAAGCCTTGAAGGAAGCAAACGGCTGTGTGCCAGCGGTGCTTGGCTGTATCTGTGCCAATCCTGGGCAGGACAGTGGGGAAGGTGCTGGGCACAGCTGGACATGCAAAGCACTGGGGCCAGGCTTGTGTGCAGGGGAGGGATGACCAGGGGAAGTAATGAGGCAGGAGGGAAATGCAGAGCAGTGAGGAGAGTGGGAAGGTGTCAGGAGGGATGGAGCCTTCTTTCCCTACCTTATTTTACCTCAGACTAAAACCTTCCCCCATGCTTTCCATCCCATCCCACTCACTGCTCTGCTCCTGGCCCTGGCCAGTGTTTCTGCTGTCTCCAGTTTCTCAGGGGACCTCCTCCTCTGGCCCTGGCAGGTCAGACTCCTCCATGCACACTTGGCACACAGATTGAGCAGCTCCCACGCGCTGTGCTTGCTCACTGTAAGCAGACCCGTCACTCATGTGTGGGAGGCCCAGCGGCACCACACCCCCCTGCGTTATTTATATCAAAGCCCAGCAGCCACCTCCAAGCACGGCTTCGAGGGCACGGCATTCCTTTCCCAGGATAAGCTGTGCTCATCCCAGCCCTTTCCAAGCTTGCTGGAAAGGATGGCAACTTGCCCAGGGCCTATCTGGCTGACAAAGTAGGTCTGCCATGGCACAGCTCCCTCACCATGTGGACAAGCTCATCCGAAATGCTGACAACACCACCTGCACCCCAAAATGCTTTGCTGGGGTAAGGTGGGTGGGGAAGGACTGGCCATTTCCAAAGAGCAAAAAGCAAAGGAGAGGTTGTTCTCCCCTACCTTGCGTAGCTCTCTGTAGCCTGAAACCTGCTGAATTATGCTTGTGACTCAAATTTGCAGGAGATGAAGAGATGATAAAATCCTACTTTCTGTTCCAGGGCTCCACCTCCAGCCTGATGTGATGCTGGCATATGCTCCAACAGCACAGCCACCAGCAATGGCTGAGCGCGGCAGCACACCAGAGGCAACACTTGAACCCTCCACAGATATTGCCTGTCAAACAGCCTTTGGGACGCGGTGAGATCCCAAATGGGTCACATAGGTGAAATAAAATCAGCCACAGCTGAACCTTCTGGGAGCTGGTTTTCCCCACTCCTGCTGAGCACTTGCTCTGTGAGATCCTCACCCTGCCTGGGAGCCACCAGGAAACACCAAGTACCACAGTTCTCACACTGAAACTGTGAGCTGTCTCATCCGGCTTTCTCCCTCCTGTCTTTCTTCATCCCTCGTGTTTGTCATTCCATCCTCTTCCTCCAGGGCAGCCCAGCACCAATCCCTGAGGACCCCCGGAGCCTGCCTTGTGCCTGGAGAGAGGTCGTGGTCACCTTGGCAGTGTGTCCCCAGTCCTGGTAACCTAGAATGAGTCACCAGCCAGAGCCTGGCCAGCCTGAGGTCTGCCCTTCTTCCTTCCTGTCCTGTGGCACCAGACTTTTCTTAGCCAGTCTGAAATCAGCATCCCACCTCCCCAAGCCAAAACAAGAGACAACAGAGCTCCCACATGCTCCAGAGCTGGACTCCATTAATCAACTCCTGCCTTGTCTGGAGCTGGACACTCTCTGAGAGTTTTCCAGGGCCAGAGGTCAGTGGTGGCAGCGGGGAATTGATGCAGGCAAGACATTGCTCCGGGAGCAATCCTCTGCCTTACCCTGTCAGCTCTCGTTTAACCTAGCAGCCTGCAAGGCTCAGTGGAGACAGCAAAGGATTGGGAAGCTGAGCCTGCCCCACCAGCAAACATGGCATGCAGCCCTTTTTGAGACAGCTCTCTGTAGCCTGGCATTGTGCATAGGGAGGAGTAGCCAGAGCAGTTCTCCTCTCCTGGCCCATAGCCTCCCTGGGGCAGGAAGGGTGTCCGAGCAAGGGCTGGGGTGGAAGGAAGCACAAGGAGGCTGGCTATGAAGAGGGAGGAGCCGAAAGGGCATGCCCATGCTCCCTCAGCATCTCAAGTTGTAAAAGAAGCAGAGAAGCAATGCCAGGACCAGCCAGTGTATGTACCTGCTGTAAAGATAGGCAGAGACCAGGTGGCATGTGTAGATCCACTGAAGGAAAGACAGTGTTGAATGGGGTAGGACAGGCTTTGTGGGGTCCTGCATCCTGGGCTGTGCAGCTGGGTCTTGCCCACTAACCCAGGCAAGACAAATGCCTTGAGGGCAAACCTTCCTCCAAACAACCTCATCCTTCCTCTGTCCTGGGATGAAGGGGTGTCCACAGCAGCCTGGGTACCGTGGGGGTACACGGCACTCTGCATCAGCACATAATGGGGGATAGTGACCACCATCAGTGTGTGGACAGCGGCTGCAGGCAGTGCCTGGGTTTGTACACACATGCCGTCCTCCTCCCCGCACAGCTGCGAGCACTCCGTGGGGCTACCAACAGGGCTTTGTGTGCGTGCAAGCCTGTGCTGGCAGAGATGCTCTGTGTGTGACCATATGTCTGAGGGGGGGCCGTGCATGTGGCCAGCCACAGAGCATGTGCCTATGTGTCTTCCCTGGGCATGGGGTGGGGGGCACACGGTGCCTGTGCTCACACACGCAGCCACAGACAGGTGTGTGTGCTGCATTCGGCCAGGGGCGGTTATTATTCTTTATTAGTTTTCCTGTCCATCTGACATATTCTTTATCACTCTGTCTCAATCTTTCACTCGTCCTCCCTCTCTCTCTCAATCATCCTCGATTAGTTTTTCTGTCTGCCTCCCATTCCCGTATTCTTCATCAGGAGCTCCCTCTCCCACCCTCCCCCACTCTCCCTCTCCTCCTCTCCATCTCCCTTCCATGCAGCTTTCCTCCCTCCTGTCTCATCTCCCCCGCTGCTGTGGGAGCCCGTGAGCGTGGAGTGGTCAGGAAGTGTGGGGCCATCGTGGCTCTTTTCCAGGAGCTGGTGGCTGCTCAGCCGCTGGCTCTCCGAGCACTCCTGCTCCATCTCCATCGCTGCCCCAGCTGCCAGGCACCAGGGATTTTCCTAGCTGCCAGGAGCAGCCTGGGGATGCTGAGTGCCTCTGGCCCCCCCCACCAGCGCAGATGCTGCTATGCTGCTGAATTGGTTGCAAATTGAGCCCCTGGCTTGAAGCAGCTCAGGAGCCAACATCTCCTTCGAGAGGGAGCAGATTCCCTTGGACACTTGTGCCTTGCTCCCACTTCCCCATCCCTCTGCTCCTCCTCCAGTCCATCCCAGCATGCATCCTCCAGCAGGGAAAGCACTCATCTTGTGCCTCATCTCCATTCCCCTTCCAGGCTGGTAGTAGAAGTCCCTGAATAGGCTGGTGCTGTAGGACTCATCTGTGAGACTGAAGGCAGCTTGCCAGTTGCCAGAAGAGGCCCTGGCTGACAGCCCCAGGCCGATTCACAGCCTTTATTGCCTCTTATCCCAGTGTCTGTGCTGCTCCTGCCGGGGTGCCTCCGTCTGCAGAGACCTGCAGTCACCAACCACACAGGGGGGAGATCGGAGCAAGGGTACAGCCATGGGGTGGGATGGAGTTGCATGGCCAGAGACTATGGAGAGCAAACAGAGAACAGAGCTGCTGGTGGACCCCAGGCATTGAGGCACGGGGAGAAGGCACAGCATGGAGGGATGCTCTGGAAGGCACCTTTGGCTAAAGACAGGGGATGGATGAAGACATACTCTGCATCCCCCAGCAGAGGAGGCACAAATATTTTGCCTCATCTCCCTCCCTTTGGGGGCCAGAAAGTGAAAGTCTGGAGTGCTGGAGGACTCAGGTAAGTGAAATGTGCTGGCAGTGGCTGCCATGCCCCTGGCACCCAGAGAAATCAATCGGTCCAGACTGATGGCAGCTCTGTGTGGAGATGGTATCTGCTCAGCTACTGCCCTCCCCTGACCCTGGAAGAAGAGGGTGCCCGCAGGACCCAGTGCTGGCTGCAGCTGGCAGCTCTCTGCATCCTTATCCTTGCCTCCCAGCATGGAGAAAATCGGAGCTGATATTGCGGGAAAGACCCTCAATGCCACAGCAGCCCCCTCTCTGCTGTGTGTGGACAGTGTCTTGACGCGTCAGCTGGGGCAAGCACAGGGTTTCTGCAGCTGGGCCCAGCACGGTGCTCAATTTTGGGAGTGAGCCATCCTATCTAGAGTCTGATTTCCCGACACTGCGCTTGCTCCTGTTGCTGGCTGAGAAGCCTTGTCACTGCCCAGCCCCAGAGATGCCTTTACTCTTGCCCACAGTGTCAGAAAAGCCCATTTCAAGGGGTGGTGGGGAGCCGGGAAGCCACATCGGATGGGAGACTTCCTTAGCGCCCAGCAAAGCCCCAGGACCCTCACTGTACGGTGGCGAGCTCCTCTCTTGGCAGAGGGATGCTGCAAGAGGCGATTGGTCCTGCATTGCATCCGCTGCTGATGCTGATGTATGTGACAGGCGCGGGGGTTGCCAGGAGACAGCATCCTCCTCCTCGGGCGCTGCGCAGCCAACACGGCTCTGTGCTGGTGATGTAATGCTCCTCCCGCGCCGCTCATTGCCGGCCTGCCCTGTTTCTCCCTGCCAGCGATGGGGGGGGAAATGCAAAAGCCTTTACAGACATTCCTGCGGCCTTCCTCGATCTGCGTTGTGCTCCCTCCCCTCCTACGGGTGCAGAGAGCAAGGGTTTGCAGAAACCAGCTTCACCGTCAGCACCAAAAGTGCTCTTGCACCCTTCCCGTCGCGGGTCGCCAGCCCTGCCTCCTGACGCGCGAGGTCCATCACGGACCCCCCCGCTCGGGTTTTGCCTACGTGCAAACAGTCCACGGCAAGATCTGAAAAGGTCTTCAGCGTTTGTTCAGATATGGGGGGGAGAGGGAGAGGCAGATGGCCACTCACGCACACAGAGGCTCGTTGAATAAATATCTGGCTACAAATTATCTGCTGATCTAATAAAAAAGATATTACCTACCTCTACAAACCTAGTTTCAAATTATTCCTTCTGCTCTGTTCAGTAGCCTACTGGGAGATCACTGGCAGGTTAATTTGCTATTGAACGGGTCCCAACTGGAATTAGCACTTCAGCCTGCCTCTGGTTTCACTTGACAGTTAATGAAAGTCGCTGTTATTCACTCCCGGCTCTGAACTTTATGCACTGCACCATGTTTCACGGGTGTGAAAGAGCTGACCAGGATATTTTTGTTTGGACTTGCAAGGTGTTCAATGTTTGCAAGACCCAAAAGGTGCTGAGATAGAAAATAAACTGCCATTTGTATGCTTTTACATGAGAACTTGGTGTGTTCCTGACAAAAGTGGCCTTTATCTGGGGACTGTCATTTTGATTATTTTATATCTGTACAGTGCCCCAGAGGTGTGCATAGAAAATGAAAACAGATAAAGAGCTTGAACGAGGCAGAGCTCTGCCAGAGGCCCTAATAAACCAGCAGGCTGGGCTGATGGGGGGAGGGTGGCATGGGGGGGTAAGTTAAAATGATCCGTCCTGCAAGCCAGGGCTTCTGTGTGCTCTGCAGCTGGGGAAGGCAGGATGGAGGGCGGCAGGTCTGGTCCACGGCTCTGGGAGATGTGCCTTGTGAATGCCACTGGGGAGGAGTGACGGCTCTCCTCTGCTGGGAGGGCACCCAAAACCATCCCTCCCCAGCACCAACTGGGCTGAGCTCTCTCTGTGATGACGAGGACTTGGGTGACTTCCGTCCCT
This sequence comes from Aptenodytes forsteri, assembly GCF_000699145.1. Lineage (NCBI taxonomy): Eukaryota > Metazoa > Chordata > Aves > Sphenisciformes > Spheniscidae > Aptenodytes > Aptenodytes forsteri. The sequence continues at coordinate 320,774 of NW_008795299.1, forward strand.
GTGGCACTTAAAGAGGGTATGGCTAGGGACTGTGTATGGACTGCTGCGCAGAGGACCACCTTCCCCTGTGCTAGGCTCTCCCACCACACCTTCTGCCCAGAGATCTCCAGGACAGACAGCTGACTCGGACAAACTCCATGCAGGTATGATGGCAGCATCCCATGGAGCCATGTTGCCAAAGTCAAGGTCTGTAACAACATAGACACAACAGAAAATGAAATCTTTGCAGTTACTTATCAGTCCCATCCCACCTTCTTCACCCTGCTGTTCTTCTTGCACAGCCCCATTATCCCACCATGTTCTCCTTGCTCCATCACCCTCCCCTCATCCCATATACAATTTCTGCAGACCTCCTTGACCGGCCAGCCATGGGCCAGAAGATTCCCTTGCAGCCCAGGCATGGTTTGGTTGGGGCTCAGTCCAATCCCCTGCCCCTGAAGACCCATCACGAACAGCATGAAGAGCTGAGTCAGCAACTCTGGCATTCATCTTCCCCCTCTGACACCCCAAAGTCCCCTAAGTAATTTCCTTCTCCCTCAGTGTTTGCACCCTTCAGGCACTCAGAGACAGTTATCCGGCTCCTGCCTGCATGATTGATCAGCAAAGCTAGACAGATTTAGTTCATTTAATCTGCCTCCTAAATCCCATCCTTCAGCCCCTTCATCATTTTCCTTGTGTCTCTCTATTGTGTCTGTATCTCCTTGGGACAGCAGTGTCTCCAGCTGTGCCCAGGCATACAAGTTGCAGGCAGGGGCTGCTGGTGCCGGCACGACGCCTGGCAGCCCTGGTGTGCATGGCACGACTGCTGCACCAGGGCACGCCGCATCCCTGGGCTGCCCCTGCGGGGTGCTGTCCTGGCAACCCAGGGTCCCTAAGGATGCTTGGGGGCACCTTGCATGCCAGGCACCGTTTGCCTCTGGCTATCCCCTCTGCCTGTAGGAGCCTCCTTTGCAAATGCTGCTCCAAGCCCAAGACTCTCTGACGTGATGGGCAGTCCTCAGTGCCCTCGTCAAACTTGCTTGCTCCTTGATGAGTGTTGCAGAAAAGAGCTGCCAAAGCAGGCAGCACCAGGGCAGGGAGAGGACACATGGGGCATGGCTGCAATCACTCAGGTCTCCATGCTGGTGCCTGTCGTGCCACAGCATTCCCTCTCTGACACAGCCCCCTGTGCACCCCGGCATCTGCTCCCTCCCCAGCTGAGCACAGGGCACTGGAGAGCTTCTTCTGGGCAAACCCAGGGCTCTGCTTTCGTAAGTACTCACTGCTGCAGAGTTTCCTCTCTGCAAAATTTGGCCAAAATCTCTGCTCCAGGCTAAACCCAGCGATGTTTCTCGTACTTGTGGAGAAAAATCTCATGACGATGAGGGTGTGTGACTGATCTGGCAAGGCTTGCCTGATCCTGCAGAGTCTAAGACTGCAGGTCACGGAGCAGGAACCTGTTCTGCCCCTCTGGCTCAGGGCTTTGGGGGCTCTTCTCCCATTCCTGCACAGTAAGACATTTTGTCCAGATGACCTAGAATTCAACATTTCCACCCCAGATTCATCCAACAGATGTACCTACAGTTGCTGTTTCTACCTCTCTATCTGATTAGGACCTTCCTCTGGCTGCCTCTGTCCAGATTCCCTGTGAGAGCTGTTGCATTTCCAGCTCCAGAAGCCCAGTGTGGCTCCATCCAAAGCAGCAGGACTGTAGCTGCTACTGAGATCTCTGGAGCTGGCTGCTCCACAAGGAAGGAACATGAAAGCGGGAAACACATCTCCCCGATCACCAGGGGTGCATTTTGCACCAGCCCTGCGATTGCTGGCACAGAAGATTGTGTGGGGAGAGGGCAGGAGTGCCAGGGGTAAGTCACGGGGGCAAAAACACATGCACAGCCTGCAGACGCTGTGGGTCTTGTGCCTGGTCCCCTTCTGCCTTCGTGGTCCCGCTGGACACTGCTGCAATTTTGTTATTTTCCAGAAGTCTCCCTGGCTATCAGCTCTATTGTTGGGTTGAAGATGGAGCGGTAAAGTTATCGCTGCTGGGATCGCTGTCTTTTCATGAAGGCTGGTGTACTTCCTTTTTCCAAATCCTCTGGTAATTTCCTGCTTCTCTGTAACTTAAACAACTCTATTGTCGGTCCCTGCTTTATTTCATAAGCTCAGTCCCACCCCATTCCCTCCTGCATGCCCCCAGCCCTGCTGAGCCATACAGGTCCATCCTGCCTTTGCTCAAGTACCATATTTGACAATTTGACAATGTTTTCTTTGTTTTCTTATTGCCTGTAGATGCTTTTTAGCTTTTCTTTTCCCTTTTTTTTTTTTTTTGGTTAAAGGCAGATTTTAGAAGGCTGTGCAGCAGTTCAGCCATTTGAGAGTCATCATTAATTTAATCTTCTTCCTAATTTATTAATGGCTCCTACTTTCTCTCCAGTATTTGAGACTCCCCTGGTATGTTTGTAAAAAACATCTTACTCCCCTTAACCTCTTTGGCAGCGTTAGTTCACTCTGCCTTTCCTCCCCGTCTCCGGCGGGTTGAAGTCAGTCACTGTCCTCCCTGTCTCTAAGACAGTCACGTCCCATCCCATCAGATCTCCCACCAGTTTTGCTGCCTGCTCTTTGCGTGCTTCTTGTTAGGTGACCAGCTGGAAGCTGCCCCCTTGTTGAGGGAGTGTGTCAGACTCTCCCCATGCCACCCCAAAAAATAACACCCTTTCCTCTTCACGTCTCTCACCAGCAGGCAGGAGAGCGGGGGGCAGGATGCAGGGTCCGTAGCTTGCTGGTTTATTAATTACAGCCCCTCAAAGGTGCATCCCTCCCTGAGCTGGTAGGGCAGCCCTAGACTTTGAGAAGAAATCTCTCCTAATCAACTGTACTCTGCAGGCGAGACCCGGAGTTGCTAGTGCACACCAGCTAACATATAATAAAATGGAGTAAACTAATAAGCAAACATCACTTAAAGAGCGGGAGACAAGTGCCGAGACTGACCTGCAACAGTAAACATATTAGGCTTAATCCGTCACTGGTTGAAGTCCCCTGTATGGCACAAGATCCCAGTGGCTACAAATCCCTCTGAAGCAGGGGAGGTTTAGATAGGACGTGAGGAAAAATGTCTTTACTGAAAGAGTGGTTAAACATTGGAACAGGCTGCCCAGGGAAGTGGTTGAGTGACCATCCCTGGAGGTATTTAAAAGACGAGTAGATGAGGCGCTTAGGGACATGGTTTAGTGGGCATGGTGGTGTTGGGTTGACGGTTGGACTCGATGATCTTAGAGGTCTCTTCCAACCTTAATGATTCTATGATTCTATGATTCTAAGCACTCCAGAGGCTAGCAGGGCCCCCCGAAAGCTCCCCATCACTTGAAATATGGTAATAACTGATCCACTGGTGACCAAGCTTGTAGGAACCGGGTCTTGCCAAAGAGCCACTGGGAGAAGGATGGGTGGCATCTGCTGGGGGGCGGCTTCTGCTGAAAAGCAACTTGGATCAGACTGGGAGGTCCCACTGCTGGGGACCCAGCCAGCCCAGATCCTGGGAGTACCCCAGCCTCTCAGCTCTGCCCTCTGCCTGCACCTGCATCCCCACCACCCTCCTCACCGCTCACAGGGCTCTGCACCAAGACCCCCAGCTGCAAATGCCCCCGCAGCCAGCAAGCAGCTGGTTACCCCATGGAGACAGCATCTCACATCTGCCCCATGCGGCCTCAGAGACCATGAGGGGAAGGGAAGGAGCTGTATTTTCACAGAAAATGCTGAGGATGTGACTTTTTTTTTTTTC
>NW_008795299.1:324604-357520 GCF_000699145.1 Aptenodytes forsteri
AAGGCTTGTGTTGACTTTTTTTTTTTTGCTTCATTTGCAAATGAAACAGGCCCATCAAAGTCTGAATTTTTTTCTAGAAATGAAGTTCTGGAAGCATTTCCTTTGGATCAGTCCAAATGTTCAGTGTCAACAAAGCCAAAATATATCATTGCAATTTGGACTTTTTCAAACAGAAGTAGAAAGAACACTTAAATTAAATTTGTTCTTAAATGTCATTTTGAACAAAGAGAGAAATTCCTCAGCCTGGAAATGTTGAAACAGACATTTTGATAGCACCAGAATAGTTAATCCTATTAAAATAAAATAAGATGGGAATAGACACATTTTATTCTGGCTTTTGATTTGGGCAAAACCACCATAAAAGATAAAATCCCAAACTTTTTGAGACACCCATTTAGCATTGTGCATTCCAAGCAAGGTGGTGGGACCCCTGCTCTGTGCTAGAGGCATTTGGGGCTGTAGCAGTGACTGGGTCAGGAAAGGGGAAGCAGCTACAGGGCTCCACCCCCCCACCTCTTGCAGGATGCTGTGTCAGGAGGTGCCAGCTCTGCCCATGCTGTCTTGGGTGGACCCGCAGTATCGACCCATGGGTGCAGCAACTCTGTGTCACTGCATGGGCTTTGCATGCTGTGCTGTTAAAGTGACTCTGAAATAATCCAACCAAAAAAACATCCCTTTTTGAGACACGTTGTGAAATGCTGATTTGTTGAGCAAGAAATGTTTTGCTCAGAGCCCCTCGGGTCTGCCAGATTTTCACCAGCGCTGCAGCTAAATTCCTTCACATGCCCGCAACTCCTGCCTCAAAGCAGGAGTCTCGCACCAGTGCCGCCTCTCTAGGATGACTCCAGTCTTCAAAGACTGATGAACTTCTGTGTCAGTTCATTTTAGAGCAAAATCAAGTTAGGAGAAAAAAATATTATCATGAACTGGAACTGTCAAAGCACAAATTGTGTTCCCAGATTGCTAGAAATGAGCAAAATGGAGTCTGGTCGGCAGCAGCTGGGGCTCCTCTGCCCTGTTGTTTGCTCAGGATTGTTTTAGGTCTCTCCCTGCTATGCAGTTGCCCTTCCCCATGCTGCAAATTTGAATATGCGTGACAGCCCCTTGCATTCGCAGCGCCCATTGCCCCAGCGCGGTGGGTGCTACGTCCCCTCCTTCCCCTCCAGGACCGCTCCCTGGGTTTGAGCCACCTTGCCACCCGCCAGGTCTTCTCTTCAATCCTCTGTGGGCTCAGCCACCCTCACAAGCACTCCTGGCTCCACAGCACTAAAAATCCCATTCTCTCTCCAGGTACCATGCCTCTCTGTCTCCAGGCTCCCCAGATTTTCTATCTGTTGACCAAAGCATTACTTAAAATATCTTTGTTTTTTTTCTCTCAAAGTTGCACGGTATTTAGCCAACGTATTTTGACTGCAGTGATGAGATTTTTCATCTAAATTGCCAGCAGCTGTAAAATGCAGACCCTGCCTAAAAGGGAGCCAAGACTGCGTACCCGCCACAGGAACACTGTGCCTCCCTGCCTGCTGATTGCTGCCGGTGGCTGCCTGCATTGCCCTGCCCCATGCCGGTGACGGCACTATTTGCCCCGCAGCAGCCAGGATCTTGGTCAGAAGCCAGACGGGAGCCTGTCTCCCATGTGAACTGTTGTGATTTCATTACTGGCCATCAATGCACTTACAAATCTCCTGCCATGCTCATGATGCTGAAGGGACACCAGTTCCCATTCCCAGAGCATCCCCTGGAAAGGCAAATGGGAGAGGGCACTGAGAGGCTGAGGGCAAAGACCTTCTCTTGTGCACAGCCCCACGCAGCACACAGCATCTCTTATTTCCATAACCAGCAGCAGAGGTGGCTTGGGTGGTGCAAGGGCAGCTTGGCTTCCTACCCTCCCAGTGCTCCTCCTGTGCAGGGTTAAGCAACAGGTGTCTGGCTGCAGCGTGGACCAGGGCCAGGACTGGTATGTCAGTGTATTCATTCATTTTTTTTTCAGATGGATAAAAGCAGAAATCAACAGCACTTGGACTGGAATGCCCTGTGGTTGCCTGACAGCAGAAGCCAACCTCAGATATGGTCGCACAAACACTGAACAGACAATGAGAAGATCTAATTATAGAGAGGAGAAAAGCAGCCATCTAACCAGGCAAAGATTCGTATTTCTACTGGCAGACTCAGAGTGGAGGGCAGGAGGACAAAAGAAACAGGAAAATGCTGCTCTGGGCTGACTCATGGTTCACTTGATCCCAAGGAACAAATGTCCCCATCTGCAGGAGTGAGCACACACAGTGGTGACAAGTAGGTGTCACATCAGTCCACCTGGGTGCTGGCAGGTACCTGTGTCACCAGCCGTGCTCAAGCCAAGCAGCCCTTCCCTACCCTGGCACAGGCAGCTAGACATCGTTTCAGTGCCTCCTAACCCATGAATCAATACTTAACACTGTGGAAAAACATTCATCTCTGCAGGATGGACTCTAAAGGCTTTAAAGGACTCGCTCCCAGCTCTTGCATGCTCTCAGGGCATATCCTTTCACCCCAGCTGCAAACCTGCTTCTCTAGCACTTGCAGGCCCATCAAGGTGGCAGAGAGTGCTTAGCCACTGTAGGACTGCCCTGTTTCTTCTCATGTACTTGGGTCTATATAGCACGTAATGAAGCCAATATTGTGTGGGATTGACTTCCCAGCCAGGCTTTGAGGATCTCAAATCAGGTTTCTGAATACTAACGTGACAGCAATAATACAGAGAAATCGCTGATGTGGCAGGAGAGAGCACTGCAGCTGCAGCAGCAGCTGGGGTCACCCTGCGGAGGATGCAGGGCAGTGGGTGCCAGGGGAGGGCTGCAGGAGTGAACAAGGTTTGCTGCATGCCCTCGGCACCAGGGGCTGGAAGCACCCCTCAACCCGCCCCCGCCCCCAAACCCTCCCTGGTGCAAACAGCACGGGAAGCAGAGGTGGTGGCTGCAGCAAGCTGCAGGGCAAGCTTCTGGGAGATGCCCATTTGCAGGTGGTTTGGGGGGCAGGCTGTGTGTGGACGCTGCACCCCACAGTGGGTGCACTGGCTAAGACAGCCTTTTGCTGCAGGGTGATGGGTGCTGTTGCTGATCTGGGAGCTGGAAGATCATGGGGACCAGAGTGCAGACTGGATGAGTCTCAGAGCTCCACTTCCAGCTGATGTGCATCCCCCAGGACCAAACTGGACCCCCAGGCTGTTTTGAAAACACTTCTCTCTGCCAGGTGCCTGGTCTGGCTGCTCCCATGAGCAGAGCCCAGGCAGTCGGCGGTGCTTTCTTTGACCAAGGATGGTCGTAGTTTGGGTTCACCCTCTGCTCACAAGTACAGGAGTGGGGCTGTGTTTTCAGCCCTAAAACGTGGAGTAAATATGCTTCAGAGAAGGGGTGAGAGACCATTCTGGGGGGAGGTGAATGAGGGTTGCCTTGTGGCTTTTCTCCAGGAGTTCAGCTGGAGGCAGCAGCATCAGCAGCTGTCTTCCGCCCTGGGAAAGTAGTCGTTCCTTGCCATGGGGCTCCCCATCCCCTCTGGGCTGGGCTTTGCAGACCCACGCATCCCGAGAGCTGTGAGCACCTGTGACCCTCTCCCAGCAGAGTTTCCTCCCCAAGCATCCCGCAGCCAGGCTCACATCCTGCCCAGGCAGCCACTTTGCTGGGCTGCAGAAGTGCCATGTCACCGCTGGATGCCTGGCAATCGCTGTCACCGGCCTGACACAGATGCACAGCCTTTCTCCAAGAGCTGACATCCGCGAGGTCTCGAGTCAAGGAGCTGCTGTTGCTGCCAGTGCTGAAAAGCTGGTCCAAGAGGAGTGATGAAGTGGAAGCAGAAACAGCTGGCACTGGCGCTGGGACCCACTGTGCTTGGCGAGTGGCGTGTGTGTCCTGCCAGCCTGACTGAATTTCCTGAGCTGTCAGGTCGGATGGAGAAGTGCCCCGTCAGCCTCATCAGGTCACATCATGGGGGGAACGCAGCGTGTCGGCAGTGCCATGTGCAGCTCTTGCCAGCTGCAGAGCCCCGTGGGCTGTGGGGAGGCCAAAAGGAATGACATCTTGAAGGGAGGCGGCGCTGCGGCTTGGCACAGGGAGGTGGGGTTTTCAGCAGGGATGGGTGACGGCTGAGCTTCACACCTGCACAGGTCCACTGGTATTTTATCACCCATCAGTAGAAGCCATGACATGCCTGCTCTCAACGATTGTCCATGGAGGAGACTTGGCCACTGCCAACACTGAGACTGGGCCACCAGGTCATATAGTGGCTCATCTTGTCAGGTTTGGCGAAGAAGCCAAGTGCGTGGCAGGTGACATACTTTGATAGCTGTCCTTTTCACCCCGTTTAATGCCAAACCTCTGGGCAGCAGGCAGGGAAAAGAGCAGTGATACACGAGAGCAACAGCATTATACCAGCTGGCTCATTCATGCAAACCTGGAGCACGGTGTGCAGCAGCTCTGCATGGTCACAGGGCTGGAGATCTCGGGGGGTCAGCAGAGCCATGGGGTCCCAGGCCCCTCCCAGCCTTTACGCCATGGTGTGTAGCCCATCGCACAAACTGTTCAATACACTTTGCTGTGACTTTTCATCCCTGTGCTGCTAGCAGGTTATTCCAGAACTGCCCCAGCAGACTTGTGGCTTGTTCAATCCTATTTTCCTTTGTGCCAATGTCACCCACTAGCTCAAAAGATTCCCCTCCATGACCTTCCCTGGAACATTTTTGGGGAGCAGGATGCCCTCTGAGCCATCCTGGTGGGCAGTCAGGACAAACTCTTCCAAAGATGGGGAGGGGGCCATCTTTGGAATGGAGTCTCAGAGCGAGCAGGACTGGCAAGACTGTTCTGATGAGGTCTCACTAATGCACCGTCTGCAGCGCTGATGGGTTTCTCCAGGAAATATTGCAGCTCGGCTCACACATGCCTTTTTCTCTGCTGAACCAAATTGGCAGTTTATGGCCCTTTGGTGACTAACTCCTCCAGCAAGCTCCTTGTGCTTTTCATTTACTTCCAGCTACAGCTGAAGTTCCTGCATCAGTTCCTAAGTACCTGACCTCACATTTGTACTATTGAATTTCCTTCCTGGTCACTTACTGCAGTCTTTAAGGTCACCCAGTCGCTTCTGTTTGATATTCCACTGCTGCCATGCATTGGCTTCCTCCTTTGAATCATCAGCAGGTTTTATCAGCAGTCTCCTACCTTTTGTGCAAAGATCATTAGTGGAAATATTAAGCAAAATCAGACCCCAAATGGATCTTTGAGAAACTCCATTAGTAGCCTGCCTGCAGCTTAGTGCTTGCTGTTTTAACACTATCCATTGCTGCCTCCCCTCCAGCCATTTCCCATCTTACCCTTGTTCCTTATCATTTCTCCATTAATCCCCATCTTCACCAGTTTAATTAATAATTTCTCATGTGCATTACATCAAATGCTTGACTGAGGTTCAGGGAGATGAGATCTACTTCAATTCTTTTGTCTGGGAAAGCAGATACCTTCTTAAAGAAAGCTATCAAGCCAACCTGCCACAGTACGTCTTTGGTAAATCCATGTGGTATTTAATCCCGTTTTCTATTTACTTCAATGCTTTTAATTACAATTTCCTTTTAAATCTATTCTAAAGCCTAGCGTATTGCTCAGGTCAGGTCTCAAGTTGTCTTTTCTCCAGATCCTGTTTTTACCTGTTTCTGGTCAGCCAGCTTTTCGGACCAGTGAAAGACTCGGGTGGGCACGAGCACCGGTGTGGTCTACAAGAGGAGAGTTATTGGAAATGCAGTCTGGGCAAGGCTGGACAGCTTGGAGAAGACTGCCAGCTGTGACCCACAGCCAGCTGCCAGTGGTGTCCTGCTCTGCCGTGGGAGCTGGAAGCCTTACTGGGGAGGGGTCAATGCCTGGTGGGAGCAGACAGACTGTCAAAGCCCAGAGCATGGGTGCTCTGGGGCAGGGAACTGATGCCCACACACCCGCTGCAAGCAAATATCGAAAACTTCCCAGGAGGGAGCCTCTTGTCCAGGGGTGGTTCCCCACCGCGTGCTGTGCAGGTAGCAGGGTCTCCATACAGGGGAGCTGGGGAGTTCAGAGTCCGGGTCAGCACGTGTCCCCAGGAGGTGATGGTGCCAGTTAGTGCTGCTGTGTGCAAAGATCACATTATCTGCAGACATGTTTCTGTGCTAGAGGTTTCAGAGGGCACCAGAAGGTTTTGGGCTTCATGGGATCAAGCTTGGCATGTTGGACAGGATCAGTCATCAGATGACACCAGGGTAAGGCTGGAAGGACCCACATCATCTCTACATCTGATTTCAATACCCAGGGAGAAGAAATTAAAAAAAAGAATGGATGGGCATCCAGGAGAGAGAAAGCATGGACAGTTGTAAGGACAGCACCCAGGTGGATCCCTGCTGAGGAAAGCCATGTGTCTAACCCAGCCCAGAAACCTGCAGAGCTTGGAGAGGAGAGACTGTTAGCAGTATACTGAGACAAGAAACCTAAGGGAGGAGGAACCAGGGCAACTTGTGCAGCACATGAGATGGGACACCGCTCATTTGTGGTGCACCCTCCTTTCCTGCTGAGACTCCTGACCTGAGCCCCCTTCCAAGCCTCCCACCTGCTGGAAACCGGTACAGGGATGCACTGTGCCCACGGGGTTCTTGTCATTACAAGTGGGTAACGCTGTTCTGCCCCTTTGTGTGGGCATTTCATGAGGCTCCTGCGCTACTTCAGTTGCGGGATGCTTTCCTCCTTGTGCACCTCAGGCTGCTCGGTGCACGCTCACTGGAGCCCTGCAGTAGACTTCTGTCTCAGCTCATGTATAAACCATGGGACTGCCCCATAGTGTTTAACCCAGAAAAATGATGGCTGAAAGACATGTGATAGCTCTCCATAAACATTTTGGGGAGAAAGAGAGGGAGGGAAGGGTAAACATCAGCATGGCAGCTTGTTATTTAAACTATAGGCCAGTGTTGGCACAAGAGCAAATGGGATAAACTATTCATGAATATATTTTGAGTAGAAATTGGAAAAACTGCTGAAGCCATCAGAAGATCAGGGTGGCTGTGGAAAAGCCTCCCGCGAGGAGCAGGGAGGGGTTGGCTCAGAGCCTTTTCACTGTTTATGAAAGAGAGCCTCAGAGCCCCTTGGGCTGTGCAGGTCACCCTGCTCCCAGGGGCAAGGAGGGAGGGTCCCACACCCGGGGGGTCCATAGGGGAGGAGCTACACCATGCCCGGTTACCTCCCCATCCCCCTGCCCCAGTCAGATGCCATCACTGCCCCAGGAGGCTTGTGCTGTGCCTTGCTTGGGGCTCAAAGCCTCCTTCTGGAGAGGTGGGAAAAGACTTGTGGGGACCAGCACCCCTGGAATTACCATGTCTGAACATTGCACTTTCCTTATTTATCCAGCTCGTGATTTTTTTTTGCTTAAGAAAAGGGAAATTTTTCTTTCCTATTAGCAACAAGTAGAAACCACTCTCCTCTAAGCTGGGCCCTCTGTTCAATCAGGGCAAGCAAAATTATTTTAAATTCCTAAACTCTTTGCTGGGAAAGAGTTCCCTGAAATGCAAGTGGGTGCAGCAGTGAGGGACATAGGTGGTGGTCACTTTGAGGGAGAGGAGCAGGGCTGGAGCCACCAGCACTGTCACCCAGGAGGGGATGGAAATCACTCCCAAGGAGCTATTTGGGTTTGGTACGAGGCACTGTGGTGATGGTGATGGGCAGTGGGTGGGGAGAGAACAGGGGTGCTCCACATGGCATGGCATGACCTTGACTCTGAAGGACCCCACGTGACTGGAGGTGGCTCTCACACCACCACTGTGCCCAGATGGACTGTCCCCACACAAGGACAGGAATGAGATGGCAGGCCTGGGTCTCTTCCCAAACACAAGTTACCTGACAGCATGAGGCACCATGCCACAGACACTGGGGTGCAAACTCATGTCCCTATATGCTCCCGCCCGAGCTTCGCATGCAAGACGTGTTCTCATCTCTTGGTAGGTCCCAGTGTTGAATAAGGTCATCAAATGTCTGCAGCAGCAGCTACAACAAGCCCTTTGCCCAGAAGATGCACTCCAGACTGAAGACCCTCAGAGACCCCCCCTTCCTCCCACACATCTGCACTGTGCCCGCCCCTATTCCTCCGTCTCCCTAACCCTTCTCCCTGCACTCTCTTGCTCTATTTTCCTGGGAAGCTGGCACAGCTGGGATAGATGCCAGCTCTGCTAGGGCTTGTCTGAGCTTGCTCCTGACCTTCAGCTGATGGATCCATGGAGAGGTTCCACTGATCCCGCACCCAGCTCCCAGCAGGCTTGACTATGAGATTGCTATGCAGGGTACAACCGACAGGTCATCTCCCAGCTTCAGAGAACCCTATCCCAAATTGACAGAAGTGCCTGTGAACCAGAAACAAACTAAAAGACTGTGTTTGTATTTATGGTGGGGTTTTTTTCAGCAACATATGTTTAATAGCAGATGCTTCCTATGGGAACGTGACCAAAGAAGGGACGCCTTTGCCTGACCCTCTTTCCACACTGTGCAGACCCAAGGGGAAAATGGAGAGCAAACATTTGTTTTCAGAGGTTCAGGAAGCTGTATTTCCACCCTGACAGCCCCTTAGCCCTGCACAGAAAGTCCCTCTGTGTTTGCAAAGATCTGTGCTTACCAGCTCCGGTGTATAAACAACTGTGTCCTCTTGCCAGCCTGCATTTATCTCGTAGCAAAACTCAGATGCAGATTATATACAAATGAGGTGTAGCCTAGGGATTTTTGGTTAGTTCCCAAAGAAGCCTGAACGTTGCACATCTTTGAACTAGGGAATGAAGGAGTCAGAGGAGTTCCTGGAGCTTCCCCAGAGCCTGAATTTTGGACACCTATTACTTATATGTGCTCTTCAGACACCAAGAATTTGCCAGCTCTTCCTAATAAAAGCCTGAAAATACCTTTTAACTGGACCAGGCCCTGGCCCCTGAAGCCTGGGATCACAAGTTGCTCCAAAGCAGAGGCTACTCATGGGGAGCAGCTCCTCCCTGGTCCAGGGGCACATCTCCATCCGTGGGCTGGTGTCCCACTCCCCACGTGGATCCTCTTCCGTTTCTCCTCCTCCTTGCCCCTATCATGTTTAAACACAGAAGGTGGAAGCACAGTATGTACCAGTACGTACCAGTATAGGTGACTGGAGAAGCAGGACAGGGGTGGAAAATTCAGCCTCCGTGTCCAGATCCCAGACAGCCTCTTGGTCATCTCTGGAGTTTGTCCAGATGACTTGGTTGTCTCTGGAGTTTGCAGCCATGTGCTGGGGTTAAACCATGCGCTCTGGGCTAAAGACATGAAACTCCTCTGCAACCTGGTTGGTAAAACACGTTGGAGCAGCATGTAACATGTTATAGTCATCAGCCTAGTTCTGCCTTTCCCTGCGAGCAATGCCTGGATCTCCTACCACACACATGTGCTATGCCTCACTGGCTGCAGAAGCAAATCTGCTGGAAGGAAAAAAGGGATTCTCTGACTCTGCCTGTGCCGCAGTGGCATCAGCTCCAGGGCAGGGCCTCCAGCAGTGAGCTGCAGCTGTGAGAAATGCTGAGTGGACCGTTAGTGCCAAGAAACATCTCCTCCCTCGGTGAAAGGAGCCCGGCTTTTGTCACTTCCCATTTCTCAACTTTCAAAAACTGGACATTCAACTTTGCAGATCCAGCCTTCTCCTGCTGCCTCCTTCATGCCCCCCATTGCCACCTCCAAATAGGAACCAGCACTTTCATGCAGCGGAATTAGAGGTGGTGTCAGCGGTCTTGTCCCCCCATCCAAGCATGCCTGTGCACAGCCCTGGCTCTCGGGGATTTTTTCAGCTGGTGCAATTGCCCAGTGTACAAGCAAGCACCAGGAGCAGGGTTTGTCAAACTAAAAGTGCTCTTCTGTGGAGCTCCTGAGTGTTAGATAACAATGCTGCAGCTTGTCAACTGAGCTGTGACAGAGCCTCTCACGTAGGTAAACCCTGCAGGCATCTGCAGGCAGGAGTGCTGCTGGGAGAGGGGACAGTGTGGGATCACACAAAGCCCCTCCCGCAGAAGCAGTTCATGGGCAGAGCCGTGCTTTCTGTGGTCTAGATGGGTTTGCTTGCTTGGTTTGGGTTTCCTCTGGTGGGTATAAAAGGCTGCTTCCCTGGGATAGCTTCATCTGTGCAAGGAGTTTTGCTGGTATAATGTGGCGGTATTTGTGTACCAGCAAGGCACTCCTCCTGTCGAAAATCCCCAATGAGGTTATTATAAAACTAGTAGCTTAACTGTGACGCTAACCTCAGCCAAGTGGCAACAGGCAGCTGCCTGCTCATATAACCTTTTCTGTGTGCCTTTGTCTCTCTGGTTTTCGCTAATGATTATGATCAACCAAAACATACAGCCTTACAGCTTGATACTGCAGCTATTTGCTGTCTGTCCAAAGGGCACAGTTGCACTAAAGTTTCAAGGACAGCAGGGCAAAATGGCTGGATCTGTGGGCCTGGAGAAGAAAGGAGCCTCCTTCTCAACAGGAGCAAGCTCCTTGAACCATAGACCCATTTGACCCAGCACCCTGATTCATAGGAAGGATCGGTTGGACTCGATGATCTTAGAGGTCTTTTCCAACCGAAATGATTCTGTGATTCTGTGATTCTGTGATTCTGTGATTCTGTGATTCTGTGATTCTGTGATTCTGTGATTCTGTGATTCTGTGATTCTGTGATTCTGTGATTCTGTGATTCTGTGATTCTGTGATTCTGTGATTCTGTGATTCTGTGATTCTGTGATTCTGTGATTCTGTGATTCTGTGATTCTGTGATTCTGTGATTCTGTGATTCTGTGATTCTGTGATTCTGTGATTCTGTGATTCTGTGATTCTGTGATTCTGTGATTCTGTGATTCTGTGATCCCATGATCCCATGGCAGCAACCAACTCCTAGGAGAGAGGACAGATTTCTCAGTTTAGGTCCTGAAGACAGATTTTGGAAAGAAAACTCCTCTGGGATAATTGTCAAAGCCTATCTGTGACATGTAACTCCCCTGGCTCGCGAACAGCATCTGAGGAGCCTTGCAGCCCAATGGCTGGAAATAGCAATCCTGCCAGGAGGCAACAGCCATGCCCCAGAGCAGTACAGTGCAAAGGGCTCCTCTGGCTCCATGTCGCTACCTGGTCCTCCATCGCAGGAGGCTGCCAGCATGCTCTTGCAAGCTCCAGAGGCTTTTGCTCATTCTCTTTTGGCAGATATTGCTAAAACCCACTGTCCACTTAAAGAATTGCAAAATATGGTCACTGGCAGGAACAGAGAGGAGTGCCTACAATCCTTGCTTCAGGTCTTGTGATTGTAATTAGCACAAATGCACTTCCATGAGCTATTTTAGACAGTTTCCTCATGACAATCTGTCAAACTCTGAACATAAAGATCTCCAAATCACTTAAGCTGATGCCAGCACAGAAACCCTATAGCTGTAGAGTTGCCTGTGATTTAGATCTGAGATTTTAAGGTGCTCCAGACTCACTTTTCTCTGCTCCTTCCCATCAGCCCAGAACTTCAATCTCACAGACACCTTTGCCTGTTGTGCTCCATACAGCTCCCATATATCTCAGTTTTGCTAGGGTGGTCCCAGGTCTCAGAAGTGGCACAAGTGTCTTTGGAGTTTCTTACTTGGAAATGCCTTGGGCATATTCATCTCATCAATCTAAACACTTGATTTTTTAAATATTATCTGTCAGCAGCTGCAGAAATGTTTGTGTTGGAGGCATAGCCCCCTCACAGGGGAGCCAGCGCTGAGATGACAGGAGCAAGCCATTCTGGGTGACAAGCACTCTGGGTCACAAGCGGTGAAGGACAGTGTGTGGAGCTGTGATGTGTTAAACCCAGGTTGGCATGCTTCTGCAAACTGACCTCATACTCTGCTTTCCAGAGCCTCCAGAGCCACCAGAAACTCCCAAGGCCAAGCAATTTGCCCATTTTCCTGCAGAAGCTGACAATCTCAAGTCCAAAAGACATTCAAAAAGACACATGCATATAGAAGGACACCAAAAGGTGCCTTTCTGCCTAAAATCCCCCATAATTTGGAGCCCAGAGTGTTTCTTTTCCCTTCAAACCTGTTCCTTGCTTTACGTCACAGGCTGCAAACCCAACATGTCCAATGGACCCACCTAGTCACTTCCCCTGGGCAGGCCACCAAAGGCAGCGCCCTCACTGGTGGGATGAAGCCGTCTCCAGGTGTACTTCAGGCACCACACCATGCAGCTCGGGGCCCACTGGGTCCTGCAGAGGAGCTGCCAGCAACGGGGCATCGGCTGAGGAGCTCTCTTGGCTTGTAATCAGCCACACACAGATGGAAATTATATCCGTGCAGGTCTGCAGTGGAGTCTGCACTGTGAAGAGTTTGGACAACCTCATGGGCAGGGCTGAAAACTGACTAGCTGCCACAGGGGATTTTAATATCCAAGGAGGCATTTTGGGAAGTTCCACAGAAGTCCAGGAGGGACCATACCACCCCACTCAGGAGCTTCCCATGCTCCCTCAGGCCTGCTGCTCTTGCAAACCTCAGAGAAGGAGTCCATCAGGCACCCTGGGAAATGGCTGTCGCTGGTTTCCTTTTCGTTTTCAAAATGCTGACAACTAGATCAGCCACGCACAGATGGAAATTATATCCGTGCAGGTCTGCAGTGGAGTCTGCACTGTGAAGAGTTTGGACAACCTCATGGGCAGGGCTGAAAACTGACTAGCTGCCACAGGGGATTTTAATATCCAAGGAGGCATTTTGGGAAGTTCCACAGAAGTCCAGGAGGGACCATACCACCCCACTCAGGAGCTTCCCATGCTCCCTCAGGCCTGCTGCTCTTGCAAACCTCAGAGAAGGAGTCCATCAGGCACCCTGGGAAATGGCTGTCGCTGGTTTCCTTTTCGTTTTCAAAATGCTGACAACTAGTATTTGTCCCTGGATGGGTTTTTTGCTTTGGGCTTTTCTTTCAGTTCTTGTGAAACTGAATCATTTTGTGACCAGACGGGAACCTGGACCTGCTCTGAGCCTACAAACACAGCAGAAGCTAATACTGCTGCTGCAGCTTTTGGCTCCCAGCCTGACCCTGCTGCCCACATGTGTCCCCGCTGGGCATCACCGGTGCTGGAGCGGCTGGAGGTGGGACAGCCTACTCATGGCAAGGGTGGTCGCCTGCCAGCCAGGTGCTCCCATTGTCCGCAGGTCGAATTAGCCATGATGAAATTTGGGGCAGTTCCTAGCTCTCCTCCATCTCACCACCCTTTTCCTGCAACGTTGAGGGTGCTGTTTTACTGCACACTCTGCCTCATCGCTGTCCTGCCCGAGCATCCCCATGCTCTGCATCCCAGCCCTCGGCCCTTCTCATACATTTGCTTTCATCACCGTTACCCGCAAGCCGCTGACTGTGGCTCCCAGGTGCTTCCCAGGCACCCTGATGCACGCTGTGGCCAAGCTCCCACCCCTGTTGTTCAGCTGCCCAGATCTATGGGAAGGCGGTGGGGCCACTGCCCACATTACCGGTATTTGCTCTCTCCGCTCAGCACCCGCCCATTTCCCAAGCAGGGCAATGCCTGGCCTTGACGTTTGTGACACTCTGGCCTGGCTCGCTTTGAATTAATAACATTCATTTCACACTGCTAGGATTTCACTGAACCCTTTTCCTTATTTTTCACATGATTGCCAATCTCTTTTGTTTCACTAGCCGAGTCTAACAATTTCTCTAACTGTCCAAAAGGGCCATTAATCAAATGAGCAGCCCCTGCTCCCTGCTGTACGTGAGACACATTCATGTGCGCAGCTCTGTGGAAGTCAGCTTCTCCTTCGCATGGCTGGGCTCGAGCTCTGCAGCACGTCCTGCAGCCTCACCATGGGCCCGCTCTTCTCCGTTGACTTTGGCTGCCATCCTGGCTGTGGTTCGCAGCATGCGAGCCTGGGCTCCTTGCTGGGACCTGGCTGTGCTGCTGTGCCGTGCTCCTCAGCTTCCCGGCTAACGCAGGTAGAAGTCCTGCTGAACCTCCTCACCTGGACCTCTGTTGAGTCCCGACCAATGCAGACTGTCATCTGGTCCCAGGCAGCATGCAAAGATTGGTGCCAGCTCTGGATAAGTCGGTGCAGGGGAACTTCTGCAGCATCATCAGGGCTTGGCTGCTCAGCCTAGAATCAGCCTCCTGCCTGGTTCAGCCCCCTGTCTGGTTCATCTCCCTGCCTGATTCATCCCCCTTGCCTGCCCCTGCCCGGTTCATCCCCTTGCCTGGTTCATCTCCCTGCCTGCCCCTGCCTGGCTCATCCCCCTGCCTGGTTCATCTCCCTGCCTATCCATTTGAACTGCAACACGGACCTGAGCCACTACTGCATGGAGGAGGGTAGCAGCAGTGGGAAGAGAAGGGGGTGCCTCGCACCTGAGCAGGGACAGCCTGACTTCATGCTCCTGTGGGATGCAGAGAGGGCAGAAAGAGCAGGGGTTGTCATGCCTTAACCAGGCTCTGCATGTGGGCTCTGCTGGATGGTTGCCTGTGCTTTGCCAGCCCTCAGGGTTCTGCACAAGGCAGTTCTCTGGGCCCCTCATCTCTTAGCAAGTGCCAGGGAGGCCAGGGCATGCCAGCTTCTTTCTGTTTTTATGAAGCCTTATGGTTCCAGTGAGACATGTTGGGGGTCAGCTCCTCAACCCCCTTTGCCAGCCGTGGTTGGGCAGTTTGAGGCTGCACTTGAAACTATGCCTGAACATCTGAGCTCTCAGCAGAGCTTTTACTTCCAGGCGATTGTCTTTGACCTCGTTGTAGCTGTAGGGCATCTCTCTGTGTCTCCTAGAAAGCCTCTAAACAGAGCTTGAACTCCATCCAGCCCTCCTAGATTTTTTTTCATATGCTTCAGATATTTGCCTCCTCTCCATTTAGGTGTAAGAGCTCCCAGCTTCCTCAGACACAGTGTTTGTATAGCGTCTTTTTTTTGTCACTGGGCCTCCTTGCAAAATGCTTCCCGGAAAGACGAAACTAGGGTCAGTCTAATCTGACCAGAGGTAGGCATCTTCACCTGAGTTAATCACCCTGGGCTCCTCTTACAGCAGGTTTGGGGTGTGTGCCAGAGTAGCTCACACATATCTTGCCTGGAAATATATTTTTCTCTGCAGTGAGCACAAATGAAACAGAAATGAGTGGCCCAGTTGGCAAGATGTACACTATAGACATCTAAAGTCAGGTGAGATGAACTCTGCCCAGGCGTCTGAGCACACTCCTTCCTCCGCAGACTCACACCCACATGCACACAGACACTGCATCAGGCAGGGCAATATCTTTTTCCAGGAACCATAGCACAATATCAGCACCTGCAGAGGGGAGCTCAGCAGCAGTGAATTGATTTTCCTGCAGGGCTTTTAAGTAATAGATGTCCTGCTCTCACCCACTCCCATCCCATGTATCCCTTATTCCAGAGGCACTGCCTTACCTTCCTATGGCTAAATGTTTTCTCACTTGCTAGGGAAGATCTGAAAGACTTTGCCTAGTGGCATAACATAGCAGCTGTGGCACAAAGCCTTAGCTAATAACATGGGAAAAAAGGGCAACAGTGACCTTGCATATGACACGAATAATTAAGGCAAGTCAGGCCTGTAGAAGCACGAGGAGAATGACTGAGAGCGTGAATATGCACGCCAGCAAGAGACAGAGCATGCATGTGAGAAAGGAGGTGATCATGACTGTGACTTCATGTGCCGTGGTCATGGCTCACCATGGACATCCTCCTCCACTCGCATCCTCTTTGATCAGGCACCCACCGACCATGCGAGGATGCAGAAGAAAGGGAATGGGTAGATGCTGTGGATCTGTCTTCCTGTTGGAGGTTGGGCAAAAGCTGCCACAGGCATGGTCCTTGAGTTGCAGCTGATCACAGGCTCAGGTGAAGCTCACAGGTTTGCTTTCTTCCAGGC
This sequence comes from Aptenodytes forsteri, assembly GCF_000699145.1. Lineage (NCBI taxonomy): Eukaryota > Metazoa > Chordata > Aves > Sphenisciformes > Spheniscidae > Aptenodytes > Aptenodytes forsteri. Next base: position 340,498 of record NW_008795299.1, read on the forward strand.
AAATTGTAAGAAACAGCTAGATGTCCCTTTTTGTCATGTTACCTGGAAGCAAGTGTGCTAGGAAGCAGCCAACATCAGGATGGTGGAAGTGCTGCACTTCAGGGACTTGGCATGCAGGGAAGTGGAAAGGGCTGGGGACGCTTTGTCTGGGGAAGAGATGATGAGTGGGGATGTGGTACAGGGTACCTGTTCATTACAGGTATGAATGAACAGCCATGAACAGCCTGTCCCCCTGCTCGCCTTTTCTCAAAGTGAAAAAGAAAGTGCCAGACCATTAAACTAGAAGGCGACCTAATTAAAACTGATAAAAGGGAACAGTTTCATATGTACAGCAAAAGCTTAGCTGGAGGGACTCATGGCCACAAGGCATGCCTAAGGATGTGGATTTAGCAGGGATCAGAAGAGGGTTAGATCTGTAAATGGGTTAGATGAGGTCCCTGGTGGCCACCCTTGGACAGGATCACACATTTGGCTTAGCCAGGAGATAAGCCTGCATGCTTTGGGCCATAAACCAACCACTTGCTCACGCTCTCAGGCACCTGCAAGGAAAGGGATCCCTGCCTGGGGATATGGCAGAACTTTGTTTGGAGGCCGGAGACGAGGCCAGACAACAGCCCGAAGAGGAGATGCAGGCTGCAACAGTAGCAGTCGAGACTGGGAAAGGAAATGAAAGGGTCGTGGAGAAGAGCAGCAAAGCTGGACTGTCCCACTGGAGACAGGACCTGACCACCACTTCCCTGGATCCACCAGATGCCTCATCCCTGCTGTGGGACCCTGAGGGCTGCCAGCTCCCTCTTTCTGAGGAAAATTGGTCATTAAGTGAGATGTGGAGAGACAAGAACAGGAATCCCCTTCTGACTGCAGAAATGAGGAGGGAACAAAGAGCGGGAGCTGGTTTCTGAGTGGGATGTGGCTGTCAGAAGCAGGGGGACTCTGGGCAGGGTGGGAAAAGCCCTGGTGGTGCAGGGATACCCGGCTCTTTGGGGGACAGGCTGATGCGGACAGGAGAATGCAGCTGTGCTTACAAATCCCGAAGATAGGAAACCCCAATAGTTTAAAAGGGGATGGAAACGCCTCTGGCACAGAAGTCAGGCTGCAGAGCCCCTGCCTTGTAGCTGCCGGTATCAGTGCCCATTTGGCCTGATATCTCTGGGAGGAGCCCTGACACATCTTCAGGGACATCTGGGACCGTGCAAAATTGGTGCTGCTTACAGATCCCCCGGCAGAGCAGTCACCAGACAAGCACTGATGAAAGTCCTGGTCCCACAGCCCCTCGGGGAGGATGCCCGTGGCAGGCAGTGATCCCTCCAGCCAGGGGGAGAAGCAAAGGGCACCCTCTGCCCCAGCCCAGAGAAAGCTCCACATCATAGAAAGAGCCGCACCAGTGGCAAATCTATACAAAACCCTTTCTAAACACAAACAGACAGAACATTATATGAAAGAGCTTTAAAGAATAGAGAAAGGCACACTAATAACTCTTGGTAGGAGCCATGACCCCAGCAATGAAAGCGTCAGTCTGGCTATTTGAATTGTAGGGATTTGAAAGAGACTCCGAGTGTGGCAGGGACCCACAGGCATTTCAGAAAGGGGGAGATGTGAATGGTAAAGTTTGGGCTGCTTTGACACACCAGCCTCTCCGGCACGGATAAAGGATCTCTTTCTAATCAGCAGTGCTGGGACCCAGCGGAGCACACGCAGAGCAGGGGTTCCCAGGGTACATTATGAACATTGAATTCACACACCAAATAGCAACCAAAAGGAAGAAAAAAAAGCAGTTCATATAATTAAACTGCGACTGAAGAGAGAAACAGCCCCGGCGCTGGGTGAGCTGGGGAGTGCTGGAGTCAGGCAGCTGGAAAGAGGGAATGAGGGGGCAGGGGGAGCAATTGCAGTAAAAAACTGGAAAATTCATTTTAAACAAACTCATTAGAAAGATTGCAGCCCTGTTGTCAGAGGGGCAGAGGAAGAGCTATTGTAGAGAGCTATTGTGCTGCTCAGGAAGGACTCGGTGCTGCAATGGCACCAGACTATGGGAGGTGGGTGGCAGGGCTCCAGGGCTCTCCGTGCCGGGAGCATTAAGCCCTCTTGGGCCAGCAGCTCCAAGGAGCAGGTGAATTAGGAATTTCCTTGGACGCAGAGCAACCACACGCGGGAGATTTGTCCTGTCGAGCTGCTGTGCTGGCCAGTGCTGAGCACTCCTGTTGGCAGAAACAGAGGCTGCCTCTTTGCCATCCTTCTTAAAGCTGCCCACCAATGTGGGTTTGCAGTTTTGATCCGGCAGTTTTACCAGCGCCCCAGGGGCACAGGGGCTGGAGGGAGTGGCAGAAGCACTAGGAAAGAACAGAGCAGGACCCCGAGAGAAGGCAGCTGTTCCAGTTCAACCTGCATGAACCAGTGCTTTACCCCAAAATCAAGCTAGTGCTTGTTTTGCTCCCTGTCGACATAACCCCTATTTCTCACAGCAAAGCTGTCGTGGTTTAACCTCAGTCGGCAACTGAGCACCACACAGCCGCTTGCTCACTCCCCCCCGCCCCAGTGGGATGGGGGAGAGAATTGAAAGAGTAAAAGTGAGAAAACTCATGGATTGAGATAAAACTGTTTAATAATAAATAATAAAAATAAAATCAAATCGTCATCATCATAATAGTAATAATAATAAGAATAAGAATATACAAAGCAAGTGATGCACAATGCAATTGCTCACCACCCACCGACCGATGCCCAGCCAGTCCCCGAGCAGCGGCCCCCCCGGCCAGCTTTCCCCCAGTTTATGTACTGAGCATGACGTCCCATGGTATGGAATGTCCCTGTGGCCAGTTTGGGTCAGCTGTCCTGGCTGTGCCCCCTCCCAGCTTCTTGTGCACCTCCAGCCTGCTCAGTCGGTAGAGCATGGGGAGCTGAAAAGTCCTTGACTAGTGTAAGCACTGCTCAGCAACAACTAAAACATCGGTGTGTTATCAACATTATTCTCATCCTAAATCCAGAACACAGCACTGTACCAGCTACTAGGAAGGAAATTAACTCTATCCCAGCCAAAACCAGGACAAAAGCTTTTAGCCATGAGGGTTGGCAGCTCTCCACGCTGCCCCAAGCTGCCTGGTGCACCATCCCCAGGGGATACCAACAACAGACTGGGGGAAGTGGAGAGCCCATCACCCCAGACCTCTGCTATGCATGCTTGGGTTTGGTAAGCAGGACGCCAAAGACATTGCAAGACTGGCTGCCTTTCCCAACTGGGGCTGCGGGATTTTTTTTAATTTTTTTTTTTTTTTTTTTGTGAGGTGTCCATGTTCATATTTGTTATAAATTTTACAGTATAAGGGTATTCAGAAAGGCTATTTGCACAAGACTATTTGCACTGGGCCAGATCCCCTCATGGACACCAGTGTCACGGGGGCTCCCCTTGACACCTGAGGGATGTTGAGTACCCAGGATTGCACCCAAGGAGCAAAAGCTCCTTTCAGGTGGTGGCAGGATGACAGGACATTTAACTCCCATCTCTAGCAATCTGTAGGGTGCTAGTGTGATGGGGACCTTCCACTTTATCTGTCAGCAGCAATCTGTACACAAACAAATCCCCACACCAAGCACTTGCCATACCCTCAGCGGTGAAACGAAACTCAGTGCTTAGACCTGACTCCAAGGAACTGATCCCATTGCCTCTGACTTCCCACAGTTTCAAACGGCGTGCAGGTGGGGAGCACAGCTGGCAATAAAGTATGATCTGCCCTGTGTTATTGTGGTGTGGTTTACACAGGGAATTAACTGGTGAATGGGGTTGTTTTTACTGGCCTGATGATCTCTGCCATGAGGTTTCTCACTGGGAGCAATTCAAAACATGCTTTATGCCACCATGTGTGCTGGCTCTTTTGTGCAGCAACACGAGAAGAAGATATCATGAAAGCATCTGGGCTGAGACTACATGTAACTGTCATTGAGGTTCAGTGCAAAACTTTATTGCCAGGAGAAACTGTGGAACAGCTGCCGTTGCTTTGACAACAGCCGAAGCAACCTGGTCCCTAGGTGAGGAGGATGTGAGCTCGGTGTGAGCTGTACGAGTGTGTCTACCAGTACCATCAGCTCTGGTGCACTCACTGATGGGCCTGGCTTTGAAGACACAGGATGTGCCTTTCCTTGCCCCGGCAGATGATAAAATCTCTGGCCGTATGAATACCTGCTTTTTGGAGCAAACCATACCTCAGGGGTATTAAAAAGCTCCAGTCCCTGAAATAAAACCTTTGCTTTCCAGGGTGGTCTAGCTGTCAGCTCAGTCACACAGTGCTGCATTAGTCAGAAGGTACCGTGTGGAGGTCCACCTAAACCCGGGGTAGATGTCTCTGTCTGGGGACTCCTGTCTCCCACCCAGCGCCCCTTACTAGAGACAAGCTGGAGAAAAGAAACATCCAAAATCTCAACATACAGGTCTATCACTCCTTCACCCCTAGATCAAATAAGAGAACAGGTCTGGGTGCACCACCAGAGTATATGATGTCTGGTAAGCATTATACCCAGTGTGCTGGTTTTGGCTGGAATAGAGTTAATTTTCTCCAGAGTAGCTAGTGTGGGGCTGTGTTTTGGATTTGTGCTGGAAACAGTGTTGATAACACAGGGATGTTTTCGTTACTGCTGAGCAGTGCTGACACAGAGTCAAGGCCTTTTCTGCTCCTCACTCCACCCCACCAGCGAGCAGGCTGGGGGGGGCACAAGAAGTTGGGAGGGGACACAGCCGGGACAGCTGACCCCAACTGACCTAAGGGATATTCCACACCATGTGACGTCATGCTCAGCGTATAAAGCTAGGGAAAGAAGAAGGAAGGGGGGGACGTTTGGAGTGATGGCGTTTGTCTTCCCAAGTCACCGTTACACGTGATGGAGCCCTGCTTTCCTGGAGATGGCTAAGCACCTGCCTGCCCATGGGAAGTGGTGAATGAATTCCTTGTTTTGCTTTGCTTGCATGCGCAGCTTTTGTTTTACCTATTAAACTGTCTTTATCTCAACCCATGAATTTTCTCACTTTTACCCTTCTGATTCTCTCCCCCATCCCACCGGGGGGAGTGAGCAAGTGGTTGTGTGGTGCTTAGTTGCTGGCTGGGGTTAAACCATGACACCCAGCAACGCAACAGGGCTTGAAACCATGATCTCTTCCACTTGGCCAAAGTTGGGGAGTGCCCATTTGCAGTGCCACTCATCCCCATTCACTGCAGAGGAAGCCTACATGTTTCACCTTGAGTTTGGTTTCCAAGTCATTTTGAGCGTGGCTGTGCCTAGGTCTTGGACGTGGCTGTGCAGCCTTCAAAACTCCAGACCCTGGGCACTGAAAAACCACCGTCGTTTTGGGACACTGAACTCATTGGTCTCCTAAGTGCTGGGGAAAATTGTCTCCAAATTCATTTACTACACAGTAGTGTTTGACGAGCATTCATTGTGTGCCAGCTTCTCGGAAGCTGGAGCCCTGTCTTTATGGCTTCCTTATTTTTCCAGAGATCCACTGTCAGATGAATTGTCCTGTAAAAGCCGGAGTGCACAGGAACACCAGAACTACCGGGCTGGATCAGAGCCAGAGCCTGTCTGCTCCAGGACCCTGACTTTGGTGTCCTTTTTCCATACCAAACATTGGCTGGCCTTCCTTCATGTTCTGGATTTTCCCCAGGACCGTACCCAACATCACGGACATTCCCATGACTCACTCCAGGGCAATGCATGGTGAGAGTGACAAAGTGGAGACCAAGTAAAATGCTGCAGCATCAGCAACCTTTGAGCAAAAGCTTCCCTAGAGGAAAAAACACCAAGAGCAATCAGCCTATGTCCACAGGGTGCTGTGCTAGATGTGCAGATCAAATGCTAAATCTCAAATGTCCCTTCAGCTGACCACAGTAAACGTCACAACTCATGGCCAACCTCAGTGGGACAACAGTGGCTCTCTCCCAAAAAAGAACTTCTTATTTTATAAAGGGCTTTACAGGCCTGTACAAGATCTCCAGCCAGGTCAGATACCTCCAGTGGTCCAGATAAGAAGAAATGAGGAGCTTGGGATCATGGTAGGAGCTTGGGATCATGAGGAGCTTGGGATCATCTCAGCCTGCTGGTGAAGATCAGGGCAAATCCCCAAGAAGGGCAGGGGAGATCCTGCTTCAAAACTGAGAAAGAGACGGCAGATGCAGGCATGGAGGGACACAGCTTCTGTGAGCACGGCCGTGCTGCGGAGTAGGGGGGACAAGGTCTGACATGGAGAAGCGTTTTGCCGGCTCTGATTAGTCTGCACCATGAGGGAGAGAGAGGCACGCCCCAGGCAGAGGGACCGGAGGCGAGCTGCTCGCCTGGGGTATTTTCATTCAGTTTTCCTTCCCTGCTGAGCTTGATGCTTCCTCAGCGTAAGCAGGGCCTGACATGTAAAGATGGGGAAGCAAATCCCAGCCTGCTTGCTTTCAGACACATTATGAATGGCTACAGGGATTAGTCCTCTCTGGAGCGAGGATGCGCTGCTGGGAATGTCATTAAGAACATGCTCATCTCCCTTCAGCGCTGAAGTGGTCATTGCACATGCGGGGGACAGGACGCAGGAGGGCCTGATATTAACCGCCTGGGTTACAATAATGTCATTTACTTTTCCCAGAGGACAGGAGGCAGCTCAGATAACAAATGTGTCGGAGCTTAGTCAGAGAGTTGCTGGGTAGGTTACTTGCTAAGTGAGCGTGTAGCACAGTGCTGCAGGTTTTCTGGTATCTCACGGGTCTGGGCCATGGGACCCCTTCAGAAACCTCGGCTCTGGACTAACTATGAACTGGAAACATCTAGATGTTTTAAAAAAGTGATGATGTTCACCTGGCAGGAGGTTCTGCCCAGGCCAGAGAGAAAGGGAAAGGTGATGGAGAGATCAAGGAGGAGCATAACAAATCGCACTGAACTTGGTCACAAGGTTTGGGGAGAAAAAAAGCCATGATCCAAGGTCAAGGGACTCATCTGATTGAATTTCAGCATGGACTTGGCTCCAATGGAGACCTACTCAGTCCTGCTGAGTGTGTAATTCTCTTGTCCTCAGGTAGGTCGGACAAACCATCACCTACTCCTCTCTGCTGATTCGGGAAGCCAAGCGTGACCAGCAGAGCTCTAGCCTGGCATTGTACACAACAAAAGCTGGATAAGATCCCATCTTACCCTTGAGCTGGAAGGGAGCAAAGGGGAAGTGGAAACAGTACATGTGGTCTGCCTGCTCTCTCTGCCACCCAGGGTGCCTGCCAGCCAGATGCCACAGCTCCTGCAAGCACCTTGAAGCCACAGGCTGGACACTGGGGTCCTCCTGGCACTGCTCCGATGTGGTGCTTGCCCAGGCAGTGTTGTGGCCAGAGCTAGGCACCACCCTGCACATTGACTCTGGGCCTGGCCGGCTTGCCTGGCACTACAGTTCCCAGAAGGTTTCTTGGTCATTTCAGCACCATCCATGCTGCTCAACATCCAGATATCCATGGAGACAAGACATCACCTTCGCCAAGCCTTTCCCGTGCAGAAGACAGTGCCCTCTACACTCTGGCAACAGTGAGCTGCACATTTTTGACCTCCGGGCTCAATTACTGCAGCTCATTATATCTGGGAATGGAGCCAAGCAGGCTGAGAAAGCTTCCAGTGGTGCAAAACATAGCAGCCTGCATGCTCAGACGCCTGGGGGCTGTGATCCATCAGCCTGCAGCTCCTGCTTCTTTACCCGTATTCTCAATTAACCCAGCACCCCTGCCAGACTCCAGCCCAGGACCTGAAGCGTCTCACACTTGCTGAGACCAGCTTTCTCCCAGCAGCGGGCTTCTCAGCTGTCCATGTCTGGGGCTGAAAGGGGAGATCATGGCAGAAGACAGCCCTTCCCAGGCAAAAGGCTCGACATCCACCTCTCCTGGTGGACTCTGTGATCTCTCTTGCTTGCTCTCTCTTGGTCTGGAGGTCTTTTCCCTGGAGATGTGGGGGGCTCTGGTCTCAGCTTGGAGTCAGGCACACACCCTGGCAGAAGAAGGGGAAGGTGGCAGGCGCAGAGGATGGGGCAGCTGTAGGCACAGAGGAGGTGGCAGAGAAGGGCAGGCGAAGCAGCCCTGGCTGACATGTGTCCCTGCCAAGCCATGAATCCTCACAGCCAAAGCAGCCAGGTCCCCTGCTCCTGGGTCTCTGTTGACTAGGGAGAGCAGGAGCTGGCACTAATACCCTGGTCTGCCCTCAGGGATGGGGATAGTCCAGATTTGCAATTGGACATGCAGCTCCCGTGGAGATTGGCAGGAGGAGCTGGGTGCCTCTCTTTGAGCTTCACAAATCTGGGTGCCTCTCTTGGTCTCATCTTCCTTTTGCCTCCCGCTTCAGTCTTTTCCGACAGGCTCTTCTGCTGCCCGTGCGGGTAAATCAGCGAACACTGCAGTGATACCCGAGCAACAGTGCAATCATAGCATCCTTTTCGCCCCTCTCCCACCCTCTCCTTTCATCCCCTCCCCTCCCCCAGCCTCACTAACTCACTCTCCTGCTAGTTTATGGCCAGAACATTTTGTTTGCAAAGTGCTGTCAGATGCGACATTAAGAGGCGCAGTAAATCAGAGCACAGGGGCCTCTCCAAGCCTCTGCAGATGAAAACCTTTTATCACAATTTGGATCTGTTTGCACTGGTATGAAAATTATGGCTCCAGTTTAGCATCAACTTCCCATTATTCATGTCCCTGTGAGCAGCGCCTACTAAATTGGATTGTTTCAAGCCTCCCCGCCCTGCTGGCCCTGAGAGCCCGGCAGATCCCGCCCGGCTTCCCATCCTCACCTTGATGTCCTCTCCCGGCGGGATGCGAGCGGGAGGGAGGTTGCAGCGCATTGTGCATGCTCCTGGCTGGAGGAGGGCTTGGGAGCGAGGAGAAGAGGAACGCCAGAGCAGACAGAGAGGCTTCTGTGTCGGTGTGCTGGCATCCCGTGCTGAAGCAGGCACGGTCCCTGCTTCGAGCTGCAGCCCTATCTCTGCTGCTGCAACCCCCTAAGGTGGAAAGCGCAGGTTGCTGCCTGTGGCTTCATTGCCATCCCTTCTTCTGTTCCTCTGTGACCAAGCACTTTCTGGTTACTGGCAAGTGTTTGGAAGAAAGAAGCAGAGTTGATGGGTTCAGGAAGGAGGGAAGGAAGAGGGAGAAAGCTCTAGCAGGGATGCAGATGGAGCTCAAAGGAAAATGAGTGATTTTCAGCCACACTTTAATCGTTGCTATACCATAAGAAATCAGGATGCGCCTCCTCCCCATCCTGCCAAAGAGGCCAGCTGGGGGATTCCTCAGGGCAGAGAGGGACAGTGGCCAGGTGTAGGGACAAAGAGTGGGGCAGGCTGGAAGGGAGGGCCTTGCTCCTCGCGTGTGCTGTCCCAGGCAAGAGCTGGGAGCAGTGCTGAACCCTGGTGGGTAGCTGTCTCTTGCTTTGGCCAAGGGAGGCTGTGGCTCTTCCCAGCAGCAGCAGAACAAATCTGCTCCGCCCCAGGGGCTCTGCATCTCTCCATCCTGGTGCTGCAAGGGCTGCAGTTTCAGGGTGTGCAGTTTAAGACAGGGACTTACTGGGGGACAGTGTATCATGGCAAGTCATTAGGGGTAACAGATGGACCAAGAGACAAGGTCTGAGGGGGCAGCTCAGTGTAGGGCACCTGCTGATCTGGGCAGTGGTCACCAAGCTGGCCAGGCACAGACTGGTTAACACGTGGTGTCCCAAGGAGCCTAGACCAGCGCAGCCTTTGGGATATGAGGAGGGAGTCCTTTGAGCTCCCCCCAACATCTGGAAGTGCATCTCACACTAGCACCACTGTCCTGGTAAACTGGAAAACCCTGGAAAGCCCATTACGCGCTCGTTTCCACTTGAAACACTGAGGTTCACGTTAATGAGGCACAAGATTTTCTTTGCAAAAAACTTAACTAGAAACCTCCACTGAAAGGTAGTAAGAGGCACCATTGAGCCCTGGTTGAAAGTATTGGATGTTCCTGCCAAACTTAGCTCAGGCTCCATGGAAAGAACAACTAAATATTCCCCTGGACAGCGTCAGCTGGAACAGTATGAAGTCATCGTCCAAGGGGATGACCACCAAAAGGAGGCCCACTGGCAGTTATACCATGTAAGAGGGGTTTATGGTGGTCAGAGAGCATGCAGGACAGAGGAAGGACTGGCCACTTTCACCTGCGCGCACTTGTGATTTGCATGTGCATGTGAGAGATGCAGCAGGAGCAATGGTAATGCAAAATCAAGAGCGAGCAGCCACAGAACGAGAGGAACAGCAACATGTGTGATATCAGGAGGAGAAGAGGAGGAAAAGCTTCTTCTAGATGAGGTTGGCTAGCCACACAGATTGGTTTCACGTGGCCGGCAGCTTCCTGCTAACGTTTGTGCTTGCTGAGTTGAGCGACGCAGCCCTGCAGGTTTGTTCTCGCTACCTAAGAGGTTCCGTGCCTGCGCGTCACCATGCCCCATCGCCACGTGTGCCACACGATGACACCAGAAAACTGCTCAGCCACCACACAACAATGTCCGTCTGAACACGAAGCCGATCCTGTGAAGAAAGACGAATCTTGTAACTACTGCTCAGCCACCTGAGGTCCCCACCGTGGGAAGCATTGTACCCGAGTCCTCACAGACCTTTTTTTTTTCCATTGTGCAAGGGACTTCAAGCAGCTACAAAGACCTGATTCTCAAGAAACAGGGAGGTGGTGCAAGGGCTTTCACATAAGCAGAAAGTTCCCAGCTTTCTGACACAGCTGGGAACATTTATTTTCTTTTTTGCATCTCGCTGCAGAGATCTTGCCGCAATTGTAATTGCACATTTTTTTTAGGTAATATGGCCAGATGCTCTCCAAAAAAACCTTGAAGTCTGTTGTTGCAAGGCAATAGGTATTTTAATTTTAACTTAATACCAGTGTGATGGCTCAGAACAAGACAATGTCACCATCCAGCAAATCCCTCGGGGTTTATCTACCACAGACAGATTTTAAGTGAGTTTTGCTGAGCAGGTGACCATCCCAATAAATCTGGGCATTTCTTGTGTTTTTGGGGTTTTTTTAATTAACACTTACCCTGTGCTTGGCCCCCAGGCTACCATCTCGCTCCAGTCAAGTCCATGCTAAAGATTCCCATCTTCTGTCAATCTCAGGAGAAGTGAGATGACACTAGTAAATACGCTTGCAATGCTGTGAGTCTCTGGTGCTCTCTGTATCCTCCCTTCCATTGCAGGCTGTTCAGAGCAAAGCTGGCTTTATTTCTCTCTCGTACATCACTGATTTGCTACACTGTCAGAGTTCAACAATAGCAGTAATAATTAACCATTTAATCTGAATCAGACACTGGGTCTTGTTTGCTCTTTCTGTATATAAGACAGAAAATGCTTGCAAAGATCAGATTCTGATGTTCCTCAGCTTAGTGTTAAGTGTCTTGACTCTGCAAAATTGCTCGGAGTCTTTCATTTTGCTCTTCAAGCTCGTTAGTCCAAATTAAAAACAGCATTCATTCTAATTTCAGCTTCTTGAAATCCCTCCAAGATCAGTGCTATTATTCTTCCAAATGCCTTGGGAGCAGAACTAACACCAAAAGACATTCACTTGCATTCCTGATGTCCAAATGGTTTAATAAAAGCCACTAGCTTCAACTTAGGGATTCTGTCATCCACCTTGCCGAAGTCCACGTTGTGCTCCTCCTGAAAGCTTCACTGCCATTTCTATAACGCCCTCACTGCCTGCTGCTCACTCTTAAGGTTTTCTGTGAATCACATAGATGAATGCCCTTCTAATTTTTTTTACGACCTCTGAATTAATCGGGTGTGCATGTGGATTTGTCTTTTCAATAGTGCACGATTTCTGAATTTTGTCCTGTTTGGGGTTAAGTTGAGCTTGTAGGGAGAATGGGCTTCTCTTGGTCACTGGACTGCTTGAGCCATCTGTCCTCATGCAGATTGCACCATCAGGAGAGGACTGCAGAGACCTTGACCAAGCTACCGCTGCCCTGCATCTCCACTCAGACAGTAAAGCAAGGTCTTTAAATCCTGTATGCATTGCAAGTCTGGGGCCACAAACAGGATCTCAGAGAAGCTTCAGTTTCACATCAAGTGTGACTGTAGTCTCGCATGCAACTCTTTCTCCACCACAGCAAACAACTCTCGGTTATCTTACCAGGCATTTTTCTCTTTAGTATTGAAATGGTCCATCAAGCCACATGCTCGCTAGGTCATGCAACCCCAGTTTACAGCAGAGGAAGTTAGTGAGTCAGGCAGGGTTTACAGTCTTTTCCTAAGGGGCGTTCAGCTTCATTTTATGAACTCATAAAGTTGGGGAATGAGAGAGAAGGAGAAGTAGCAGGAGAAAAGCTGCATTCAGGAATCAGCCCTTAGCAGGCAGGCAGTTTAGAAGACACCCCCGACAAAGGCTGAGGGAAAATCCAAAGTGTCTGTTCAGTGTCTGCTGATGCTGTTCTGCATCAAACTCCCTCATGGGGGGAGCCAGGAGAGCCACAGGGATGCCTTTCCAATCTAAACCCTCCTTTCCTCTCTCCATAGAAGCTCAGCAGCCCAGCTAAGGGTGCTGATGGTGTCCAGCCTGGGGAGCACGCCTGGAGACATTGCAAGTCAGCAGTCAGTACACCACCAGGAGATTTTGAAAGAGTTTACTGGACAGCCACACATACAGCCTGCAGATCCCACAGCATGGAGCCCCTCACTGAGAGCAATCCATTGCTCTGGGACATTTCATACCAGCTCAGCAAGCAGCTGCTCTGTCTTCATCCACAAATTGACTCCTTGCCCCATCCTGCTCTTATTAAAGAGGATTCCTGAAAGCTTGCTGGTCAGCTTCCAACCACACTCGCCTTATCCTGGAGGAGAGCAGTGAGGGTTGTCCTGGGGAGAGGGGCAGATCTGACCAGGGCTCTGCAGCCTTGCAGTGCTCTTGAGGAGCTGGAGGAGGCGGCAAGCAGCAGGGAAGGTGTTGGAAGGGCATCTGCATTTGTTTCCAACTTGGTGCAGTCGCACAAGAGGAGCGAGGGTAGGAGGTGAATGGCAGGAAGGTCTTTTGTTCACCAAGACGCACTAGGGAAGGTAATGTAGAGAGCACTGTCTAAAGTCATGCCTGCCTCCAAGTCTTGTGTAGTCTTTGGAGAGCTCAACAGAAGATGGAAATTATGAGTCTAGGAAGATATAGATGCAGTTAATACCTATTTTACATGTACAGTCTATAATATGTTGCCATAGTCTTGAAAATGTTGTGACTTGGAAGCCATAAAAGCTGGAAGGAACATGCTAATTGAGAACACAGTCAGGCTATAAATCTGGAGAAGATACCAGGGCTGGCAGGAGAGAAACCCCGTCCCAGGGAAAAAGGGAGGGGGAGGAACTCAGCTAGAGAGTCAGGAAGGAAATTAAAGACAGAGAGGAAAGAGGGAGAAAATGGGACTCCTCGGTTCCCCAAGGCTGGCTTAGCCTCAGGTAACACTCCAGGTTGATACTAGAAAATCAAAGGAATTGATTCAAATGGAAGTGCCATTAGAAGAGAGAATTTAGAACAAATTGGCAGCATGAATAGGAACTAATTGCCAGAACCAAGGAGGTTCACCCAAAAATTGTATGGAAAGAAAAGATGACATTTCCCATCTACTAACTGTAATACATAACCTATAGCTTAAAATGGTTTCTGTAGCAAAGTAAGGGAAGGTATCAGATGTGACACTAGGGTTTTTGTGTGGTTTTTTTTTTAAAGTATTAAATGGGATGTAGAATCTTACAGAGCAGTAGGTCAGACTTCTGTGTCAAGCAAATAGGTAGAAATTATAACAAAGAATAGAGCTATTGGGTAAATGAATAAATATGATATAATAGGAGAAAGTTGCTTCAGTTTCTGTGGAAGGAAATCATGCATCAGAAATCCATTAATGTTCACTGAAGGGATCAATATGTGCACAGGGGTGATCTGGTCAATATAATCCGTTAGGATTTTCAAAACACTTTTGGGCAATGTCCCTCATCAGAGACTCATCGGGAAATTAACTTGTTATGGGTCAAAAAGGAAATTCCTCTCATGGGTAATTCACAGGTTGAAAAATAGGAAAGAAAGGGTACAAAAAATTAGTGATTTTCACAGGTGGGAGGGAGCTGGCCCATGAAGTCATATCAGGAGCTGGGCTGCAGTGCTCAGTACAGGCATAAATGGTCTGGGAAGGCAGGGAGCGGTGAGGTTGCAGAACTCACCAACGGCGTAAAATCAATTTGGGCAGGCAAACAAAATCTGACTGCGAGGAGCTGCCAAATGTTGTCGTGGGACTGAGTGCCTGGGCCAGAAAATGATCTGATGACATTTGACTTCAGTGGAAAGTAATGTGCATGGGAATCAAAACTGTCTCACCTGTACATGCCGAGCGCAGGGAAGGGACTTTGGAGTTACAGCACCTGCTTCCAGCAAAAAGATCACCCTGGTCCATGGTGGTGGCAGGAGAGCAAAGGCAGTGATGAGAGCCATCATGAAAGAAATGCAAAGCAAAATACACAACTTTTGTTTGCCACTTTATAAATTAAAAGTGGAGCCAGATTTGAAGGGTTGAATGGGAACGAGGTGGAGAACTCACATGTTGCATGGGAAAGACAAGCAGCAATGATTACCCAGAAGTCAGAGTTTTAGAGCAAAGATTTAAAATGGTACGTAGCATGACCAGAACTGGCCCGGGACCTGGCACATCGGTGAGAGGCAGCATCCTCACGCTCAGCTTGGACCTGCCTTGTGCTGCGGGATGATGCCATGAAGCAGTTGACTGTCTCCAAGAGGGACACCATCTCCCAGCTTTCAGGGAGTTTAACCTCTAATTTGAATCAGAAAAATACAATCTCATGCATATCTTGCAAAAACTAATCTGTCTTCATCACTTTGGAAAGGTTGCCAGCTCCTGCATGGTATCTATCTGGCTCTTGGGAAGGCTTGCAGGTATCTTCCCTGCAGGTTGAACCCCAAAAATTATAGCTGGTGGTAACTCTACTCAAAGAAAACAGTCCTCTCCTCCCCTGTGGGCTGGTCTGGCAAACCCCAGCAGTCTGCAACTCCTCCAACATTTTTAGCTGCATTTGAATTCTCATTTTCAATAAGAGAGATGATAACTTCATGGCTATAGCTGTGTTTGACCAAACGGGATGCCTAGGAGGGACCCGGCTTCTTGCACAGTGCCATTGCTGGTGGCACTGCCTTTGCTGCAGCAGCGACGCTTAGCACAGCGCTCATCATGCTGGGGCTGATGCAATCCCCCCTCCGAGCCCCCAGCACTGAGTGCATTGAGCAGGCAGCGCGTGCTGGCAGGCTGAAGGGGAAAGCTCCCAAGAGAGAGCTGCTCTCGCATAGAGCAGGCGTGAGAACAGAGAAGTGCATAAAGATCACAAGAGCATAACATGGCCACGCCGGCTCAGGCCAAAGGTTGGTGTAGCCCGGCGGTCAGCCTGCAGATGGATGTTAGAGGATGCAGAGGGGAAGGGTATAAGAAACAACAGAGGTTTAGAGAGGTCCTTCTCCTCTCAGCCCTCCCCCAGCATCCCACAAACAGCGTTTCAGAACTGGAAGTTGTACCCAGATCATCATGTTCAGTGCTGCGGCTTTGTCTAATCTCTTTTCAGATCTGTTTATGTTTTTGGCCCCCGCGATGTCCCAGGGCAACGAGTTCCAGGTTTTAATTATGCACCGGGTAAATTGGTATGCTCGGGCTGCTGCTTGTCCAGCGCGCTGGGCCTGGCACTCTGAATAGCTGTTCCTGGTCCCTTTCTCACGCTCATCCTCTCTGGTGTCCTCTCTCCCCATGCTCAGTTTAGGCTCCTTTGGTGCCTTTGCCGGGACAAACCCCTCGCAGGTCCCACCTCTGTGGGATGCAGGGGGA
The DNA here is from genome assembly GCF_000699145.1 of Aptenodytes forsteri. Classification (NCBI taxonomy): domain Eukaryota; kingdom Metazoa; phylum Chordata; class Aves; order Sphenisciformes; family Spheniscidae; genus Aptenodytes; species Aptenodytes forsteri. The sequence goes on from NW_008795299.1 coordinate 356,359, forward strand.
GGGTGGGAAAGTACCTACGGCTCCTGGTCTGCTGAAACAGCAGTGACATTCTTGACTCCTTTCCTAATAATCCCTCGCTTCTGAGTAGCTGTTTTGCCCCATCCTAGGGTGATATTTTGAGAGCACCCTCCACACTGATCCCTGGATGTCCTTCCTGACAGCCATGTGCTGGCTGTGCGCTGGAGAATTGGTCTTCCTTATATGCCTGGACTTTCAGTGAATCTTTATAGCTGCTTATGGTTCACCTGTCCTCAGTTAACTCATCTCAGCGAACTGTAGTTCAGCACACAGTCAGTCCCATTTCCAGACTGTGAAGATGCTGGCTGTCTGAGCCCTGGTGTGAGCCCACTCGGACGCCGCTTTGGAAACCCTGTGCAGTTGTTTTGCAGTGCTATTTACTTGGCTGTCATATCCTTTGCTCGCACTGTGTGCATTGTCTATGTTGCACTGTTTTGTGGGCTGACTATTTTATAGAAGAGAGTGAATATTGCATGCAGCTGTACAACCACCCAGAAACAACCCAGAGCTGGAGTATGCCCAGTGGCGGGGTGAAACTGTGGCATGTACCCCGGGGCAGAGCCTGCACCCTTCTCCTTCCACTCACTCAGACTGGATCAGGCCAGATCAGCTGGGGATTGCATTCCCCTCCGCCCTGTGTTAGCGCTGTGAGATGCAGTAATAGCTATTGGCAACATCACTTGCCTGCCTGCCTCTCATTTCCACGTGCTGCTCTCACCAGGGACCAGCTGCAGACCCTCTCCCAGGCTCTCTGAGTGACCCTCCGCTGCTTTCTGCCTCCCTCCTCCCCGCTGCTGCCCAAGCAGTCCCAGCTCTCCCGCTGACCCCTGTGCCCCTTGGCACGGTGGCACCCCCAAGCCGATGGCAGCTCTGCTTTGACTAACATTCTCCTTGGAAAAAAAAACCCAACAACCAAAAAAAAAACCCGAGGAGCTTGAGAAATGCCTGGTCTCTATAGCTGCAGGGCATTTGTGTTGCAATAGCATTTTGTTCATGCTAAATTAATCTGCCTGTAAGTTCAGTGCTGTTGGTTTGGGAAAAGCGATGCTCTTGGTCCTCACCCTGCTTCCCCTCCCAAACCCTGAGCGCCGTGGGACAGCGGGGTGACGAGGTGCCAGGCATGGAGTGGCTGCAGCCGGGGGGG
>NW_008795299.1:358289-369444 GCF_000699145.1 Aptenodytes forsteri
GTGGAGTGGCTGCGGCCGGAGGGGACCCACTCTGTGGCAGTGCTGCCCAGGCAGAGGCCAGGCTGACTAGTAGGAAATGCCGTCAGGGCGGGGAAGGGGGGACTCCGCACCAGGCATTAACTCTTGTAAGGCAGAGATGCTCCAAGCAGCTGGCTGCCTTGTTCACAGCCGAGGTCCCTCGAGCACCAGGGAAGGGGCTGAACGCTTGCCAGAGGTCCTCAGGGAGGCTGCCACTCACGTGGTTTCCTCCCCATTTCCAGCCACCAAATTACATTTACAAGAAGCAAAATATACATTAAATAACTCTCGGATGTCAGAGCAAGCAACTGCTGTGGGGGATGTTCTGGGAGAGAGAAGGAGAAACAGCTGGTCCATCCAGGAGCAAAGAGAGGGGAGGCGATGGCGGGGGGTAGGGTGATGGGTTGGGAAGGGTCTGGGGGTGGCACTGGGGTGGAGGAGGTTGAGAGTAGGGGCAGATGTCCTGGGATGAACGCGTCCTCTGCTGTGACTGTGGCTGATGCTGAATAGCCCATAGCATAGGATGCCTCATTGCAAAAGTCTGTCCCATAGGCTCCAGTTTAGGGTGCTTTTGTACACATGCTGCAGGAAGAAATGGATGTAAATTCAGTACCTCAGGGTATAAATCCCAGCAAGGCATGATGGGTCTGGAAGGTCAACCGGCACCACCGCCATCCCCCAGCAAAGGCTGCGGGGCAGAGGCAGGGGTTTGTGGCTGGGATGTTCCGCACGTGCCCCCCACCGTCCTCTGCTCCGGCTCCGAACAGGAAACAACAGTCGTGCCAGAACCATCCCAGGGGAAAGTGAATCTGATGGGGCTGAACATATGGACAAATCCCAGCAAATATCTGCTAGCTTTCTATAGTGGATAACGACATGTCCTCTAAGTCCTCCAGCGACAATCCCAGGAAAGCCAAGTCTTTGAGAGCCGGGCTGAGCTTGTCCTCGGGTTCCTGCTGTAAATTCCCACGGTGCCATTTATCAGAGCGCGCTTCAGGAATCAATTGGAGATTCCCACAGGCAGCAGCACTGCTCCACCACAGCCTGCATCTCTGTCCTGAGGCAGGGGCAGGCCAGGGCAGGGGCCTGCTCACACGGCTGTGCGGGAGAGCACCTCCTGATTCATTGCTTCCCGCTGCGCGCTTGTGCAGACACGGAGCAGGTGAATCCTCCTGTTTCCCTGTTCCTTCCTCGTCACGTTCAGACAGGCAGTGTTCCCATCTCAGCCCTCCTAGCAATGCATTGGGAGCTTTTATTTTTCCCCAGGTGGCTTTTGTGTTTCATTCCTGTTTGATAGTCTTTATTGGGAGCTATACAGGCAAGCGCAGCATCTGAATTTCCACCTCTGCAGCACCTAGGAGGTGAGGGGGAAGGCAGGGTAAAGCCTGCACGAGGAAACCTGTATGGAGGTGAACAGGCTCCGTACCTGGAGTGCTGTGTTTTCTCAGGAGGGTTTGCCATTGTTTAAGAGAAAATTTGAAAAGTAATAATCTCAGCAAAGCAGAGGGAGAGGCCCCTGGAGGCAGTTCAGCAGCAGAGAGGGAGCCTTGCAGATCTGCATGAATGAAAGCATGCGAGGGAGGAACGGGAGAAACAAAGAGGGAGGATGAGATGGAGAGGAACACTTGAAAGAGGCCGCCTGGGATGGGACCACAACAGGCAGGTGGGGTCTGCACTGCCATGCATGGCTTCGGTCTGGGTGCGGTCTGCCAGGCTGTGGTCAGGGTCTCAGAGGGACACCAGCAGCCTGACTGCTGGAGGGGGATATGTCCTGCAGTGCTGGGGCACCTCGTGATGCCTTGTGCTTCCTCCTCAGTCACCCTTCGCGGGCTGAGCGGGGCAGATGGGGTGGCTGTTGTGGTCTGCTTAGCACTCTGCCACACCGCATACAGCCCTGTCCAGGGCACCAGCAGCACTTGCTGCCTGCAGCTGCTCCTGACTCCCTGCAAAGGTCCTTCCTGCGTGATCAGCTTCCCTGTCCTTTGGCTGCTTGTGGAATGGCGTCTGCTTGGGGTGCCTCGAGGGTGAGCTGCTCACCTATGCCTCAAGGGCTTGATTCCTCCAGGCATCTGGAGTGCAGGGAAATGAGTAGCAATGCGGTTCACAGCCCCGTGCTGAGACACATCCCCCTCTTCCAGTGCGGCTGGCACCCAAGGGAAGGGGCTGCTCAGAGGGCATCCCGCGATGCAAGGCAAGGGATAGGAAGGAGCAAGGGGTGTCTTCCTGTGCAGACCCTTCCTCTGGCCCTTGGCTATTGTGCTGCTTCCTTCCTGCTGCCCGAGGGCTGCAAAGGAGCTGGGCTTTATCAGGACACTGAATTGGACCAGGTAATCCAGGCCACAGCTGCTTCCTGCTTTGTCTGGGACATCACTCCACGAGCAGGAGGGAAAGAGATTAGTAAGATGCTCTGCCACTGAGAAACCCCGGCAAGGAACAGCGTGTGATTTCACTCCCCCACACCAGCCAGAGCACAAATCCTCCTTTCTGGGGCTTCCTGCAGCCTTTCTCCCACCCTGCTCACATCAGTTATCCCAAACAGGGAGCAGTCGGCTAAAACCCTGCTAATAGACTTCAGTGGGAGCACAGTGCTGGGTCTAATTAACCGCCTGATGGCTCCTCTGTATTGGACATGCACGAGTCTCTCACACACAAGGTGCACAATGTGCTCTCCCCACCTGCCCAGGGTTGCCTCCTCTGAGGGCTGCCTGCAGTGCTGTGGTTCACAGTGCTGGAGAGGGGGTGGGAGGGTGGGATGGAGACCCCACGGCTGGCAGGGATCGACAGATTTGGGAGCAAGGAGAAGCTGGACTCGGGAGAGAGCGTTTGCCTGCACCTGGTAGCAGGCTGGAGGTGGGAGTTTAGCCCTGGTCTCCCGCTGTGGGAGATGGTCCCCAGCAGACAGCCTGGAATTGGGGACGTGACCCAAAAATGAGATTTCTGGGGCCTGGGAAGACCCATGCACCAGGCCAGGACCATCAAGAGGGAAGGGGAGCCAAGAGCCAGAGCTGCCTGTAACATTGACACTTTTTGAGTAGGGACCCTGTTTGAGTAGGGACCCCAGATGATCAAAGCAGGCTGGAGGCTTAGGGCAGGCTGCAGGAGAGGGGTTGACTGCAGCATCCCTCCCGTGTCCCTTGTCATTGAGGGTCTGCACGCAGGGATGTGCAGGGGAAGATCCCCAGCACATGGAAAAGCAGAACACAGCATGTTAGCTTGACTAAAAATAATCTCTGGGTATAGCATTGGTTTGGCTTCATCCAAACAACCACGCTGCCAGAAGAATAGGGGTGCAGGCATCTCAGGGAACACCCCCAGGCAGGGGAATCATAGAATCATTAAGGTTGGAAAAGACCTCTAAGATCATCAAGTCCAACCATCGACCCAACACCACCATGCCCACTAAACCATGTCCCTAAGCGCCTCATCTACACGTCTTTTAAATACCTCCAGGGATGGGGACTCAACCACTTCCCTGGGCAGCCTCTTCCAGTGTTTCACCACTCTTTCAGTAAAGACATTTTTCCTCATGTCCAATCTAAACCTCCCCTGGCGCAACTTGAGGCCATTTCCTCTCGTCCTATCGATTGTTACTTGGGAGAAGAGACCGACACCCACCTCGCTACAACCTCCTTTCAGGTAGTTGTAGAGAGCGATGAGGTCTCCCCTCAGCCTCCTTTTCTCCAGGCTAAACAACCCCAGTTCCCTCAGCCACTCCTCAGAAGACTTGTTCTCCAGACCCCTCACCAGCCTCGTTGCCCTTCTCTGGACACGCTCCAGCACCTCGATGTCCCTCTTGTAGTGAAGGACAGGGGGAGCAGGGAAGCAAAACCTCCAGCTACGGGAGCACCTCCAGGCTCCCAGCAGTGATGGTGGGATGTGCCTGTGGGCTGAGGGGTTTTCATTCCCACTAGAGCTGCCCACAACCAGCCCCTGTGGTAAGCTAGAAGAAAGTTATTGCTTTCTGGTGGGCCCATGGAAGAGCCAGGTTGCCTCGAGGGTTGTGAAGGTTAGCTGGGACTAGCAATTTTATTGCACAAAAAGACGTTCACCTTCCAAAAAATCAGTCACTAGCCTGCATCAGAATGAAAATGGAGTCTTTCAAGATGGTTACAAATGAAATGAGATACCACAAATAGTTCAGGAGTCAGGTCATTCCTCTAGGCCATGGGACAGTAAAAATTGTGGCCCAACTGACCCAGTACCCCAGTCACTGGGCAGTAAAGTACTTCTTGGAGACCCTCCCACTGCTGTGCTTCTGTTTTGTAGGATAAATAAGCCCCTGCTGGGTTAGAGAGGGACAGATGACTCCCAACAGGGGTTGAACTGCCGTCTCCGCATTTCGGCTGACAGCCTGGGTCACCAACATGGTGCTCTTCCAGGGTCTTCCTTCCCCAACCACAGAATCCACCCTCAATCTGAAAAAAGCATGTCAGCGCTAAAAGCTTTTACAGAAATTCTTGGGAGAAAAATTCACCAAGTCAGATTGAGCACAAAACGCAATGACCGTCCTGGGAATTGTCTGTGCACCACACGGCAGGAGCCAGAAGGGTTGGCTGGAAAGCATGTTGATCTTGGTTTGCACCCTCCACGAAGCACCGGGGCTAGGTGGGTTGTTGGTCTGAACTGCTTTAATCATTCCTGCGTCCTCCTGTGAAACTTTCCTGAGCAGTATCCATGAGAAATGCCATGTATATCCACCTATGGGCTCAGTTTTGGTGAACTGTTTTTTTTCCAATGTGAAATGGTTGCACTGAAAGCTCCACGCAGGTGTGTGTGGATGTGTCCAGCTTCATGCAGCTCTCCCTCTCCTGTACGGGTTTTTGCTCTGGTGCCTGCATGCCGTGCAGCGGTTCTTGCACAAAGCAGGATTTCGCTTTACGGGCCAGGATTGCGGTGGTGGTTTTCTGCCCATATTAATACGTTGCTGTCCACATTTCTCTGCCCATAGAGTACAGCACATCAAATTGCACTGATGATTACTTTCTGCAGCAGGCTTATTGGGGAGGATTACACTGAACCCCTGCCTTCTTTCTGACCTAGCTCCTCCTTGCAGTGGTTGCATTGCCAGCCAGAAGCACCCTGAGGAGCAGGCTATGTGATACAGGCTATCTCACTCTATCATAAAGCTTGGAAGCTTTCCAAGAGTCACACTAAATGTCTGTTTTCTCCAGCACCCCCTGTAAGATGCACTGCTCCAGGTGTCTGGTCGGTGCTTGTTCATGTAGCGATCGCGTCGCCTCGCTGGCACGCAGCAGCCCTTCTTCTAGGGGACCCGCGATGTTTCTGCAGGGTGGGTGGTCACCAGTGTTGGTACAGTGTGCCAGGCTGGGGTCCTGCTCCTCCCGCCAGCCCCAGGGCCTGGTTGCATGCTGTTTATTTTTATCCCCCGCCTGATGGATCGGTGCACAGGTTCAGTGTTGTCAGATGATTTTCTACCAGTTCCTTCATGTAGCAATTTTTTTTTTTTTTTGTAATCTCTGAAGCAGGCGAACACCTCCTTCTGTAATTGAACATCTGTAGGTTACAGATGTGGTTTTTTTTTTGAATCTCTGAAGCAGGCGAACACCTCCTTCTGTAATTGAACATCTGTAGGTTACAGATGTGGTTGCTGGTTTGTTCTCGGGGAGGGATCCAACTGGACTTTAATGGATTATGTTGTCTATTGCAGGACTGTTCACCAGTGCTGTCGCTCACGTGGGGGGTCCTCCAGCTGCCCACACCCCGGCACCTCGCTGCTGCTCCAGGGATGTGTCCATCTAGACAGGCGAGGATGATATCCTGGAGGTGTGCAGGGCTGCATGTCAGCATCTCAGCTATGTCTGGGCTAGGGTACACGGTTTCCTGTGTTGGACTAGGCTAAGGCTTCCCTTTTGCTCCCGCATTGTGTCAGGGATCCCAGGAGCAATCGGCGGTGTCATTGTTTTTCCAAGGATACTGTTTTGTTCGGGGGTCAGGTTTCCAGGTCAGATTCCTTTCGGGAAGGTTGGACTTCGCATCCCTTTGTCTGGTTACATTCTTCCTAGAAGGACTGGGGGAGCTGGTGCAATGTATTTTATTTTTTTTCTTCCCCATTCCTTGTTCTCTGACTCTGTTTTTCTACAGGACTATTGATCTGCAGCCCTGCGGGGTGTTGAGGTAGCATATGGGAGTCCCTGTGCTGTGTGTTGGAAAGAGCACTTGCTTTTCCCCAGCTGTGGCTGTACCGACAGAATTGTTTTCCATTCTCGCTCTTATTTTGGGTTCCTTCCCACTCTATTGCCATGGGCTAAAGAATTGCTTTGCTGCCCTTGTGAAACTTTTGTGGCCGTGTTAATATTGTTTGAAGTATTGCCATAATATTTGTTTAAAAACATATTAATTAGGTTTTCAGTAATTGGGGTTTTCAGGGCACTCTCATATTGTTCTGCTGATATAATTTGTTCTATTGATCTTCCTCGAGATATAACTCGGAGCCAATCTGCAGCGAGGCTGCAGCGTGCAGCTAGCTCACTGTTGCTGTTCGGCGTGATTTGTTTACGCACCGGGCTGGTGGCCCGTGGTCTGATGAGCATGGCCACGTTCTGACTCTCAGCCCATTTCCATCATCGCAGACCAAATACATCCCAGCAGTTGATCACTTTTTCCACCTCCCCAGTCCTGGTGAGACGTACGGTTGCCTTCATGCGGGGTCCAGGGATGCGGCCGGTAGTGTCTGCGGGCACCCGGGGTGTCTCTGAGGCACGCTGCCGTCGGCTCGCGCTCGCATCGGCTTCGCTACCGCAGACCCAGAGACACTGTGACTGTGTCTCCTGCTGCGGCGCAGCTCAGCAATGGGTTTCCATGGTAACCCCAAGGCTCGTTCCCCGACTCCAGGTTTTTCAAAAGCGAAAATTTTCGTTTCCATCAAAAGAGCTTTTCTGCCAGGAGACCCAGCGCCACCTCCCCCAGCCAGCGCCGAGGCTGCCAGCTAATGAGCCCAGCCTGGGGAGCCGGGTGCCTGCAGCTTGTCCTCCAGGAAGCTATTTCCGCCGGCAATCTGCCCTCATCCTGCGATGGATCTCCTCACCCATCACCCGCCCCGAGCGGGCACCGTGCTGCAGAATTGAGCTCACACGCCGTGGGGCCGGGCTCATTGTGAGCCCCTCACTCCCTCCATGGTCAAAGAGATGCTTTCCTCAGCATCCTCCCACCATCTGGAGCCCACCCTCTCACCCACGCGTGGGGCAGCCTCTTCATTTGGCCCTTGCTGGGTCTGTCTGGCTGAGTACCCCCCCTTGCCCATGTGTTCCTCTTCAGCAGGACCAGGGTGGGATGATGTTGCAGCCCCCAGCCACCTCGCCACCACTCCTGGCAGCAGCATCTGGCTCCTTGCATCCCTCCTGTGCATCTTCACCGCTGTCCCAGTGCACCTGGCAGTCATGTGAGATTGGGTAGAGATGTGACCATTTTTCTACTAGCAGACACAATACATTCCCAAACAATAGTCATTGCACAACTCATCCCTACATTTAGCAGAATTTTACAGGCAGAATAAATCTCAGGGCCTGAATAAATCTTGTTGCTGAGATAAGGAATCTGCAGCCAGAGCCTCGTGTCGAGTAAATCCTGCCCAGCTCCAGGACACATGAGGAGCATCCTGTATTTCACACCTGCTTTGGAGCCCAACGGGAGATTTATGAGATTCAGAAATGAAAACACTGTGCTTTGCAAAGACTCCATGTTCCCTACCCCACACTGGGGCACTCCTGATTGTCAGGCAGATGGAAAATGAGATTTCCCAGACCAGCTGGCAAGGTCCACTGGGCTTTGCAGGATTGAGATGGGGAAAACTCCCTGGTTTTCACAACTTCTGGGCCAGTGCTGCCACGTTTGCATTCTGCAGCAAGAGTTCAAGCAAAATCTGAGAGGACAGGTCTGCTTCATATGGTACCACATCTCCACGGTGTCCTTACGGATTCTCTTCGTGGTGTCCAGTCTCACCATGGCAATTGCTCTGGATCCAGGGGTTTCCAGCGGATGATGGGGACCACCAGGACTTTTGGCATGTAAGCTGCTGTGTGAAGCCATTAGCTCATCTTTCTGGCTTGTCTCATTAGTGAAACATCTAGGAGTGTCCTCTCCTAAATGGGCACCAGTACATCACAGAGTCAACTGCACAGAGGCGGAGATCTCTGGAAAAGAAAACACTCCTTCCCACAGATTAACAATAGTACTAACCAAAAAAAAAAAAAAGAGCAAGGGAGCTGCAGTCTGTGGCAAGAGGCGTGGAAGTGTTTTGTGCTCCTCACCTCTGCCATGGCATCCCTAACGCTGTGGGTCTCAGCCTGCAGTCCCAAGGGAGCAGCAATATGGGCAGGCCACGAAAGGTTTTGTGGGACAATCCTGGGAGCTGCTACCCCCTGCCTAAGAAAATGCATTGCAGGCATGCCCATCTAATGGTTTGCAATTCCAACAATGCTGTGGTTTGTTCTGTGGCTGAGAAGACATTCTAATTTTCTAATTTTTCCAGCGCAATATCTCCCCTTTGGTTAGAGCGAATGACTGGAAATTTGAGCCCTTCCACAAATCATCTTGCTGGTGAAGACCTGAGCTGACCCATACGCTGGGTATGTTTTGTAGGTAAACTTGGGACGTATGCTTGGAGAATGGTGGTGGTGGATGGAGAGGGAGCGGAGAGGTGTCTGGAGGGTGGGGATAGTGCTCTGCTGCTCCATTTTTGCTCCTCTGATGTTTCAGCTGCTGCAAGGGAAAGGATGTAGGAGAAAAGACTGAGTGACTGGCAAGGAAGATGGAAAAGAGAAATCCAGGAGGACCGAATCCAGGAGGCTCTGGGAAGGTGAAGAAAGGGTGAGAGATACCTCACTGATCCCAGAGGCGTGACCAGCATTTCTTATTCAGGTTGGACATGGGTAAGAATCAGACGCCTGTACAGAGCCTGAAACAACAGTCCCATCAGCACGGGGGCTGAGCCATGGTGTGGGAAGACTTCTCCCAGTGCAAGCCCTAGAGGAAGGGAGGGTATTTCCATGCACATACGCGCACTATCACATGCATGTACCTGTGGGTGCAAAAAGCTGTGGGAAGGGTAAGGGTGCCTGGCATATTGGCTGGGAAAGAAGCCTGAGGCAAGTCCCCTCTGCTTAGGGACACGGGACTCAGAGCATTTTTTGAAATAGGATTACAACCAAGAAATATCACTTTCTAATCCATTCTCTCCCTAACAAAAATAAGACTCAGTGAGCTGCTCAGGTCAGGAGAAAGCACTAATCTCTACAGTATCCCCATGCTTAGGTCTGGCAGACCTGGACTGCCTGGTAGCAGCTGGAAGTGCCCCAGTTGTCTGCAGCAGTGGGAAGGCAAAAGCCCAGTGAATGGGACAAAGTTGTAGCCGTGAAAGAAGACCCTGTGGGGTCCTGATCCTCTCATGCAGCTACCTGGGAGCTGGGCAGTGGGCATGGACATGGGCTGAGCTTCCCTTCCCACTTTGGAGGAAACTAGGTGCTGATATGGGTTAACCCAGAGCACTGCAGTGCTCCTGGGGAGCCTGCACAGTGTAGGATGGGGTGATGCCCTGCAGCTCCTTATGCTGATGGAGTGGTTGGGGTTGCTGGGAACACCTGAAGGTCAACCACAGGAGGCACAAACACCCAGCAGCATTGCTGTGTAGAGCTGTGGCAGGGGTGTGAGCAATACGACTTGGAGCATCCCTCTGCCTGGGCTGTGGCTGGAGAGCAGTGGCTAAGCTGGGGGTGGGGCAAGCTGGTGCTTCTCCTTCCCTCCACGGGAGCTGTGGTTCCCCCTGAACTTGTCCTGAAGGGGCAACAGTAATTTTCTCTGCTTTTTACTGCAGAAACTGACAGACACTGAATCCAGGCGAGAGGCTCCAGGGTCTTATTTCAACTCTCCTTCTCCACCCTCTGCCGCCTCCACTATCTGATGCCATGCAAATGTTCCGAGGCTCCATGAATCCTTCACCTTCCTCAGACCCATCTCTGATTTCCATGGTGCATCAGAAAAGAAGCGGCTGGCTTTCCTGGCTTCCCTGCTGTGCGTTCATTTCGACCTGTGAAGGGGAAGTGCAAAGTGTGTAGAGAATACGGGTAGACTAAAAATCCCCACAGGTTCAAGGGCAGATGGGATGGAAGAGAAGTCCACAGAGGGTTAGTAAAACAACACAGTAATGATGCCTGGCCCAGGAAGTCCCTGAGCTGCAGATTGTGGGAGGATGGGGGCGTGATTAGAGGGGAACATCATGTCTGCTTCCCTGGCATCTGCTCTGGGCTCTGTTGGAGAGAGGTACTGTGCCACCGAGCCTGTCCTGTGTCCTACTCAGCAGCACCACAGAGGGGAGATCCCAAAAATGTCCTGTGCTAGGAGGAAGAAACAGATGAAGTGTGAGGACATACATCATCCCCAAACCATGTCCGCCGAGAAACTACTGTTGCCCAGTGCTGCTGCTGTGACAGGACCCAGGACCTACCCGGGCCATTCATCAGGAGCTGCTTAAACAGTCCTCCACCTCCTGTCCCTTTCCCCGCCTTGCCTCAGCTGCCAGGCAGTAGTGCCACCACAATTGTGGGGAACAGTCACTAAAATGACTGGTTTTTTGAATGATTTTTTTTCACCCCAGATCAATGCAGAGAGATGATCAGTCCATCTAGAGATGGCCCAAGGGCGCGTGTTGCTGCCCACGCTGCCTTTGTGCACTCAGAGCATTGAAGACTTGATAGGACAACCTGGTGTTGTCACTTCCCTCAAACAAATTTTGTTTGAACTAAACCGCATTTTTTTCTGGGGGAAAAAAAAGCTAAGATGCCAGGAAATGGAAATCACCGCAGCCCAGGGGTATGGTGGTTAATTGCCCTCTAGACCTCTACATCTATTCTGAATTTGCCGATGTACTATTTCTGGCTCTGGATCTCTTTCTGCTTTGGTTCCTAGACCAATAATCAGAGTTCTATTCCCCAGCAAGCTCTTACAGACTGAACAAGTTACCCTTTATCCTGGTTTTGGCTGGGATAGAGTTAATTTTCTTCCTAGTAGCTGGTACAGTGCTGTGTTTTGGATTTAGGATGAGAATAATGTTGATAACACAGCGATGTTTTAGTTGTGGCTAAGTAGTGCTTACATTAGTCAAGGACTTTTCGGCTTCCCATGC
>NW_008795299.1:370199-381649 GCF_000699145.1 Aptenodytes forsteri
CCACAAATTTTACTCTTTTTTTCCCAATTCTCTCCCCCATCCCACTGTGGGGGGGGAGCGAGCGAACGGCTGTGTGGTGTTTAGCTGCCTGCCGGGTTAAACCACAACACCCTTTCACCTTTTTTTTCAAGCTGATCATCCAACTTCAGCATTTACCTGCATGCACTTCAGCTACACTCACTTTGTCAGGTGAAGCCGTGCTGAGCAGCAAGGAATTGGTTGGAGGAGTTTGGCAGTGCTGCCGCTGTGATGGGAGAGGGCCTGTTAGCATTTTGGCGGTGGTGCATGGACTGGATGCAGGCAGCACACCCAGCCAAGGTGCCCAGGACACATGCAGAGGCATTTCCTCCGCAGGCATCCTGGCAGCAAGGCTGGCTGAACGAGTCTGGTGGTCCACGTGGTGCACACCAAAGGTGAGGGTCTTGCAGCGATGCAGTTTGACCCAGACCTGCGTTTTGCCTTTACGAAGTGCAGGATTTGGCGGCAGTGTGCATGGGCTCCGTTCCCAGAGCATTTTGTAAGGGCAGATGGCTCGGAGGCAGGAGGCACAAGTGTCAGCACACGCTCGATGGAGAGATGGCTGGGGAGGGAGACAAAGCTGGAGGAGGTTTCAGGGCAGAGATGAGCTCCCGTTGCATCTGCCACTGGAATCCCCTCCTGCCCTCCTACACACCCTGCAGTGCTGACCTTTTCTCGCTCTTAGACTTGTCAACATGACCCGTTAACTGAACTAGGAATGATTTCCCGCTGATATACGAAAGGTTCTTGGGAATGTCAATTTTTTTCTTGTTTATTTTTTATCTTTCGCCCAACAATTTACTGAATTTCAGCAAGTCCTTCCATTTAGCGGGAGCTGTGCGCTGCTGGTTCACCTGCCAGTGCCAATTTGACCTGGATTATGTTTGAATACATGATCATATTCCTGTCAAATTTGCAACAGCAAACAACATGCTATTTATTCCAACTTCACCCTGGCTACACACTGGCTGTAAAAGGGCAGGCAAGACGGGATATGGCAGGAAGTTTGCTGGGGAAAAGCAAATTCCACCAAATGCTTTGAACAGCTGAACCATCAGAGCAAGTTTGTACTGGATCAGGGCTCTGCAAGCAGCAGTGTTCTTGTCCCACGGTCAGGCACTGACATGAGATGCGCCATCTTACAAAGCCGTCTTACGTCAACAGCAAAGTCTGAACTGTGCAGCTTCCTAGATGCTGTTATACTGCAACATATGTACCACCAAAAGGTCTTCTCCATGCACCAGGTTGTAATTTCATGCAATGAAATTACAGTTTGTTGGCTTTATTGTAGAGCCTAGACATGAACAAAATTATCAAACAGATGTCAGAATTGGGAAAAGGCCCTTAGATCAAAAGCATCCATCCCTCCTTTCCCACAGAAGGGTCTCCGTACTCTGACCTGCAAGGAGGGTGTCCACCTTCCCAATAGCTCTGCTTTGGCAGAGCTCCAGGACAGCAAATGTTTCTTGGAAAATCATCCCTCATTACCTGAGAGATCCTAAACGACTTCCTGAAAGCTCTGGCTTTCTGCAGACATCCCAGGAATTGCATAAAGCTTTTGAAACTCCCTGTGTGTATCTCACCTCCCCACACACCTTCACACATTGCACCACTCTGCTTGGTCTAACTTCCCTGAAAGCAGGTGCTGGGCCATCCCTGGAGGGATAAGAAAGGCTGAATCTTCCATCTCCACCCTCCCAAAAGCTGCACACTTTGTGCTGCTCCAGCCCCCAATACCCTCCCTTTCTGATAGACTCCCCAGTGCATGTCTCCCACCTTCCCCCGCTTTGGGGAACAGGCAAACAGCTCTGACAGAGGGTGGTTGGAGCTGGATGGAGATGCCCCGGAGAAAGGAGGAACCCTGTCACTCCACAGGCAATTCCTGAGAGGGGATAATTCAGGTGAGAGGGCTGTTACTGCCCACTGGTACTTTGGAAAACCTGACAGCCTGGGCTGTGTTGGGGCTGGGAGCCCAGTCAAGCACTTTTAGCAGAGACACAACTGGAGAAGCCAATCCCCTTGGACAGAGAAGGACCAAGCCCACCCTCCAGCTGCAGGGATGGCAGCAGGACCATCAGGGCTCGCAGGGTTTTCCAAAGGGCAGTGCCAGGCCAAGGGCAGCGAGCCAGCAGGCGAGGGACCCGATGCACAGCCTGGCTGCTGAGAAGAGCAGGGAGCAGATGCCTAGCCGAGCTGGAGACAGGGACAAGAGACCCAGGGGACACCGTGGAGGGTTGCTGGAAACCACTGAAAGCTGCTAGACTGAGAACAAGCCTAGAAGAAAGCATGAAGCCCCCTGGGCAGTGGGCAGGGCAAGGTGTCTTTACAATCTCTTTTATTTTTATTCTCACTCCAGCAAAACAGAATTCTCACCATTTTTTATAGTTCTCTTGTGTTCTGTTGAAAGCTGGCTTTTAAATGCTTCAGGCACTTCCCCCTCAAAGCTCTGGCCAGCTTGGGACCCTGCCTGCTCTACCCACTGTGTGCAAACACAGGGTGTCAGGGCAGACACCCCAGCCTGGGGCATGCCGTGGCATGGGTCAGGCCCCAGGGATTTTCTTTCCAGACAGGTCTGTCCGCTGGCGATGATACATCATTCCTCCTTACTTTCTAATTCCTCCTCTGATGGATGCAGCCACCCCTTCTCCAAACCTGACATTTATAGCACCAGTTTTCTCTGGGTATAAATATAACTTGAATGCGTTGGAGTAGCAGGAAAATCGTTTAAATGTTCCCTTTGACAGCAAGTTTGAAGATTGCTGACACTAAAACCACTTACTTATATTGTTCTGTATCATCCTGCACTCAGCCTTCAATCATCCTCATTACAGGTGTGTCAGGCACTTTGCACAGGGATGCATGCATGAGCTCACCCTCTCCCGCCCGCTACCCAGCCCATGACACCTCCTACAAGCCCAGAGACCCTCATATTCCCACTTAAATAAAGAGCAGACCTAACAGCCACACAAATGGATGAGCATGCATGCATACGCCTGAGTCGTAGGGTGAGCAGGCACATATATGCATAAGGTGAGCGTGAGATGTATGGATAAGAAGTGCACACAGACACGCTCTCCAGTGTGCGTGCTTGGACATCTTTACCCTCTCTTAGTGCAAACTGGAGAGGCCAGCAGCTCTGGCTGGTTTTGGTACACAAAGTCCTCAGCTATGTCCAGCCTCCATCATTTGGGTAATGGCACTAACGGCACGTGTATGTGACAGAAAGGTCCAGATTTGGATTCAATGGTCCCAACATGCAGATAGAGGATTTCCAAGTCCTGATGTGGTTCAGCATCCCTTGGCCTATCTCTGACATCTGACTGGATACCCACCTTGTGGTCTTGTAGGAGCACAGGAAAGGTGGAAGGCCCACCATGCAAGCATGAGAGCACCTGGAAATGGCCAAAAATCGGACACAGGCCCATTTCTCCCCGGCACTGGCAGCTGCAGGTGATTGCTGGCACATGACAAGCGGCATTGCTTGCAGTGGGGAGGGTGCTGCTCTGCTGGGGAGCTGGCCACCCTGCCTGCTCCTGGCCGAGGAGAAGGCCACATTCATGTGGACATGTGCAGATCCATCACGGGATGCAAGCACACCCCTGTCACCAAGCTGCCAGTGACGGTTCCCTGCAAGACGCCTTACCCTTGCCATGACAGAAATGAAAGCAGAACAGCTCACTCCACGGGGATATTAAAACAGCCCTTAGGCTGCTGGTCTCTAGGAGGAGGTTCCTCCACTACTCCCTCTCCCAGAGCCTGTCACTGCATGAGGTGGGGGGGACTGCAGACACTGAAGAAGGAGCAGATAACTAACAGGCACCGTGGCAGGTAGTAACACATTATGCTGACGCACTAGCTACTGCAGACATGAGCTGGTGATGAGACAAGTACAATGCTTTAAAAGCTGGGTAGAGAGATGAGCCCTCAGGTACTGTGTATTCTTGTGACTGAGACAAGAGCCAGCCAGGGTATGACATGCAACGGGAATCCAAAGATCTTAAAGAAGATGAGGATAAATGCATTTTCCTGCCCATCCACAACGGCTTTCTGGGCCAAATGAATGGGACCGCGGCTCTCCCAGGGCTCATGAAGGAGCATTGCTGAAGGATCTCAACCAGAGCTGTCCAGAGGTGTGAAATACAAGAGCAAAAACACTGCAGGAGAAGCAGTTCTAAAAGATACAGACATTAAAGAAAGAGATTGTGATGAAAAGGAGTGCCAAATGCATGGTGACACAGCAAAGGAGATGAGCATTTCCTGGAAAGTTTGCAGCAAACTGCTCTGCAATTAAGTCTCCTTAGGACCAGATAGATCAGGCTGGGCTCTGCTTTCAGGTGTTTTTATGCTAGCGGTGCCCTGAAGAAATGTATTTTCCCCTTCTGCGTCCCAAGACGATGGAAATGGATGTAGTTTTGCCCTGACACAAGGCTCAGGTGAGCTCCCGACTGCGGGTGCAGCTGGTGCAACGGGCTCCACAGGTAGCAACTTGCGTGCAGGGCTGCTGGGGCGATGTCCTTGGACTGCTGGAGCTGCAGTACCGTCGGCCGCTGGTTCCCAAGGAGGAGATCACTCAACGCGTGCCCTTGTCTCTGGTGATGCCAGGTGATGTTCTCTCCTGTAAACATAAGGAGAGATGACATATGCTTTGCTTTCTGCTTGGCTGCTTCTAAAGCTCTCTGTGGTTAATCCTCTGCTGAGGTGACACACTGCGCATTATGGGCTGGAATCAGAGGTGACATGAATGGTGGCGTAAGTGACATGTTGGTGAGTCGGGGTAAGCGAGTGGAAAGTGGTGTAAAGTTTAGTGTTGCTAAGATGCCAGTGGGCAGGGAGAGGCAGGGAGCAGGACACCCGACCACCTGGAGAACGGGAGAAGAAAAGGCAACACATAGAGACCCTCTTGCTTGGCAAACGCCCGCCAAGACCCACCACTAGTCCCTGCTGGGGTGTGAAATAAGCTGGATGCCAACGTGCACTGCAGATCACATCCTTGGGGAGGAAGGTCAGGGGAACCTCTTGACTCCCAACATTTAAAATGGCAAGCTGAGATCCCACGGAGAGCTCTCAGGCTGCAGCCTCCGCAAGGGAGGAGTGAGGAAGGCTGGTACGGTGACTCCCCGGTGCTGGCATTCCTCTCCCCTGCCCCTCCATACACCAGGTCCTACCACAACGCTGCCACAAGAAGTGTCCATTCAGCAAGGTCGTGGCAGTCTGTGTCAGCCAGCCCCACTGAGGGCTCTTGCTTATTGACCCTGGCTTCAGCGGTTTCTCCTTACGCACAGTCTTACAGACAAATCTGTCATATTGGTTTAAAACCAGCCAGAGTTTGTGCTGTGGTTTTCTCAAACTAAAAAAACCTCACAGGCTACATAACCTTATGGAGGAGGCTTCACACAGCCCCTCGTTAGCATTCCTGGGCTATTCTGCATGAAAGCAATATTCTCTCTAATAACATTTGTGTACTAATGTCTAGCCACACTGCTGCTGGGCATTACCTTTTACAGTATCTTCCTTTCTTTATGGCAGTTCACGCTAAACACTTCTGTAACGTGTGTTCTGGTCTCCCCATGCATAATTCCCCATCTACAGCCAGAAAAATTCCCATCTTCTTTTAACACCAAGATGCTTTCTCCACCCAAGCTTCATGCACGTTGTCACGGTACCCCCTCTAAGCCCTCCTCCACAGAGCAGTGGCACCACACAGGGAAAATCCAGATATTGCTTATTCTTCTCCATGGGAGGCAGAGCTGCGTCCCCTCCACCCCGCACGCTCTGCACCACCCTGGACATTATTTTGCTCTGCTTTCCTCAAACAGATTTGCAGAGCAGGTCCTGGCAAAAGCACTTCTTTCTGTTAAGCTCAAGGAGGGCTCTATCACCTCCAGAGAGGCAGCACTGTCTTCTCACTGTTCTGTGGGGCTGCACTCAGGCTGGACCAGCAGTGCTCAGAGGGGGGGAGATCACAAGTGCACCTTTGTGGTAACTAGGATAGGATGCAAGGATGCGAGAAGGAGAATCTGTGAACAGCTTGGGTGACCCGGATGCTTTCAGGTATCTGTCTAGGCTTTCAGGGTAATTTTTTTTCCCATATAACTCATAAAATAAGATCTCACTCCTGCCAGAAAAAGGAGCCTCAGGACAGAGAGCTTCTCACAAAGTCCAGCAGTGGGTCACCAGGAGAGGAGCAGGGTGGGGATGGCAGAGAGCTGAGTCGTACACAGGGCTTGCTAGCAGGGATGAAGCATGTGGCATCATGGGGCTCTGCAGTTGCTGGAGAAAGAGGGCTTATCATTCCCAGGGGGAATGGGAATGCTGCACAACACTACCCTTGCGTTTCCCAGGGAGATCTGCTCCATGTAATCCTGGGATAATGGAGGAAAGTCCCAGGCTGGATGGAGGCACCTGCGAATCCAGGACCCTCTATGGAGCAGAGGCTCCCAGCCCTCCACATGGGGCAGTCCCGCTGGTTTGCTCTGTCATTTGGTGGTCCTGCTGGCTACAGGTGTCTCCCCACTCTCTCCCTCTGTCTCAGCTCACTCCTACTCAAACCACAATGTACAGGCCCCTTGCCTGCCCCAGCAGAGCTGCTCCAAGGGACACACTGAGGGCCAGGTGAAGGATCCAAGCTGGCTTAAAATGCACACTGCCAAAAAAACATTGGTTTCTTAGAGCCAGTAAAGTTTCTTGACCCCATTCTGAGGTGCAGGAGCGAGCACCAGATCCCCCAAGCTGATGTCACCGTCAGGCACTTTGTAGCACAAACCCCCATCCTCCGATGCCTTCTGGCTACCAGCTGCACCCAAAGCTCGGCTGCCATACGGTGGTGACTCTGCTGAGCCGCAGCATGCAGGAGCCTCCAGCGCCAAGACACGGCTACGTCCCCACTGCTGGAACATCCCAGGACCGAGCTGTCCCTGAGCTGCTGCATGTCTTCCTGGGGTGCAGGACACCAGAAGCCACCAGCTCAGGGACATGAGTGCATCCAGCTTCCCTTTCCCTCCCCTGGGACCATCCCATCACTTCTGTTCCCTGCCTGCGCTCAGGCTCCTTCGTGATGTAGTGGGAGATAAAAGCCACATGAGGCTCTGACTGGGGCTTTGAGGCATGGATAAGGGGGTTAGTTTTATTGCTAGATTAATAATTTAACAGGACAAAACGAAATTCATGGCACTGAGAATTTGAGAGTTGCTTACAGAGCTGAGGTTGCCCACTTTCCGCCCAACAAGCGGCTGCTCCCATCACACAGCTGTCAGACGTTTTGTGCTCCCCACCTCACTCCTCCAAGCCCCCTCATTTCTAGTTTGCCCCTCTCAGAAGCACACCCTCCGCCCTGCAGCGGGCATTTCCCGCAGCTGTCAAGCAAGGTGCATTTCCCAGCCTCCAGCTTTGGGAGGAGCTGGATGCTACTGCTCCCGAGGTGTGATATCCCGGCCAAGCAGATTTGGCACTGAGAAGGGGACAATTCACAGCCAAGACGACTTACCTGGATTGGATGAATCAAATCCAGCAGCAATAACTTTCTCAGCTCGCTGACAGCGTATGCATGTACGGCTGCGCGCAGCTGTGGCTGAATGCGTGTATACAGACACAGGCCACACGCAGGAGATTGGCACAACTCTCTGATAATAAATTGTGCAGAGAACAGCAAGAAAGGGAAAAAATCCTGACTTTGATGTGCAGGCGTACATGCTATCTTCCATCTCCAGCACAGCATGCATCCCAGAGTGGCCCTCGCCAGCCTGCTCCGTGCTCTGCGCAGATGAGGATGGATATTGCAAACGCAGAGAAAATTGATTGCACTGGAAATGTGTGCAAGGTGCATATTGGGTGGAAAACTGGGGGGACTTGCTGTCATCAGGAGCTCTTTGATTCATTGCCATGACTCCTGAGCGAAAGTCTGGGTGCCACTGCCAACGTGGGCTGAAAATTTGGCTTAAGCAGAGGCAGAGAAAATAGCAAGGGGGCCCAACTCCTTATTATGGTAGAGCAAGGAAACTAATTTAGAAATGAGAAATGGGAATACTAATTGCTAGTTAATGGTTAACCTGTTAGTCAGCAGTGTTAGGGCATGGAGCCCACTGCCACAGGAACTACCTGGGGCAGATCTGACCCAGAAAGCCAGGCCAGAGGGCTACTGAGGTTGCAAAATTCAGCTCCTAGCAGGCAGTGTCAGCTCATTTCTTTCCTGGATGAATGATGGTTTATCATAAGAGAAATTTGGTTTCTTAATCCCACTCCTCTTAGGAGGAGGCAGTTTGGGAGCTCACTGCTCCAGTGCTAGAAAGATGCTACCAATTTCCAGCTGGGATTTCACGGTCCCTTCACCCCCATTTGGTGCCATGTCAATATTCTCCGTAAATGGCACTGGGGTTTATTTTCCTTATGTTATAAACAGCGGCTGAATTCCTGCTTAGCCGCTCTGAAATATTGCTGTGAAAATCAAGGATATGAGCTGACTTGTAAGGAGAGAAAAATACCAGAAGGACTAATGCCTGGCTCAGGTGCTGCACAGCCACTGAGTAACAGAATTACTCCTGCAAGGCCGGAGCCTGGGGCAGCCGCAGACCTTGGGAGACTGCAGGCATTAGCAGGAAAGGACAACTTCCAGCCAAGTAAAGGAAAGGCCATGTAAGCATCTTCCAAGAGCAATCTTCAGTTTTTTCCAGCCCCGGGCAAGTTGTCCAGTCTTAGGAAGAGGCTCTGCGGAGATGCTGGGTCCTCTGTGCTGCTGCATTCTCCATTGTGCCCAAGCTGTATCCATGGGGTTTCGCCTTCAGCAACCTGTACACTCAGTTCCTTTGGTCTGAGGACAATTTGTATGCCTCATGCAATACAAAGGTGAGAAAGTTTGAGCAGTGAGTACAGTAAAGCCCCTTTTCAAGGCGCACATCCACCAGGATGCTCCTGAGGCATCATTCCTCTCAGTGGCAGCTCTTGTGCTTGTTTTAGCTGGAGGAGGTCGTGGCAGAAAATTTTATAGTAGGCTTGTGTGCTTGCATGTGCAGGCACATAATGCAACAGAGATTTAAGAATACAGTATCACACAGAGCAGGAGCAGTATACATTATTCATCATCAAGGTAACACTAACAAGATGAGAACATTTAGTTGTTAAATGTTGGAAAATAGAAAGGCCATTTCCTTGTAAAGAACGTGGTAACCGTGTCCTGTGAACCCCTTTTACACTCAGCTCAAGTTGTCACGCAGTTGCATGTCGCTATTAAGATGAAGCCAAAGCAGGATTTTAGAGAGGCTCTTTGGTGGGGGTGGCCCCCCGCTATCCCCATGGGAAGAACCATGCTCCCCATGCAGGGCGCAGGAGGAGGTGGGAAGCCTGCAGTCTGCGGTTAGGGGAAAACAAGGTGGGATCCACACACCCTCAGAGCCCAGCCCTGCCCAAGGGGGATTCTTCCCAGCCCAAGGGACATCAGGGCAGTGACCCTCCACAGGGGCTGCTCTTGCTCCAACAGCAGGAGCCCTGGATATTCCTCTTTCAGTCGCCCAAAGGCAGATGAATCGCAGCCCGTGTGCCTAGCACACTAACCGTTACCTCTGTGTCTCTGTTTCCCCACTGCATGACTACAGACAATGACTGAAGCATCTTGTGAGTATTTGCTAATTCAGCAAAATTTCAACATGTCACTGATTCATTTGCTGGAATCAAACCAGAAGACACTTTTGAGCCAGCTGCCAGGTCACTGCTTTGCTTCTTCTGAATCCGGGGTTTCCAGCTGGGGGGTCCCCTGGCCAGGGACCTCTGTGTCCATGGGGCCAGACCGGCGCGACAGGCACACCACCGCTGGGACATCTATCCCAGGACTATCAAGGTCTACGGCAACACAACAGTCAGCAAGACATATGCCCTCAGGCAGACCTCAAATATTAAATTCCCCAGCATAGCGGAGTTCCCAGCTTTAATAATTATACTTACCCAGTTCAGCAAAGGCCCTTGAAATCTTCTGATGGAAAGTGCATAATTTAAGTGCAAGGTACTTGTGTTGTTGTTAGTGGTTAGTGGTTAGACTTGTGCCAGGTCTGCTCTCCTTTAACATCTTCATTTGATCTGAAAGAGGGAGGGTAAAGAGCATGTTAATTAAATTTGCAGAGGATATGAGATGGGAAGGTGCTGCAAATCCTGGTGAGGACAAAGAGCTAAAAGATAATGCACTGCGAAAGAAGGGTCAGGCATAGGAAGGAAATAGCCAAATGAAATTCATTCTGAACAAATGCAAAGTAATCCAGCTGGGGAAATATAATTTAACACCATGGAGACTGGGAGAGAGACATTTGGAAAGCAGTAATACCGAGCGGCCTGAGGGACAGCAAATTACATTGGGATTTGCGATACATGACGGTGGGCTGCAGAACAGGAGGCTGTATACAGACAGCTTTCAGGCTTTTCTGACTAGGCGGAAAGGTAGGTTTTCTGTTTTCCTGCTTGGGGTGCCATTGCATGTTACACTACCTTTGTATGCTGAGCAGCTGGGGGCCAAAAGGTCCCATCACTTAAGTAAAACTAGGGATGTTTGAGTTCGAGGCAGTCCAGGGCCAGTTTGGGGCCACAGCGGAGCATGGGATCCGCGAGAGCACCCAGAGTCCCCAGTGTCCCCTTCCCCGCTGCATTCCCACATCTCCACAGCCCCACACTTGATCAGGCCATGGAGCTGGGGGGAATGCCAGGGACAAGCATCAGCTCTGTGCTGGGGACATCTCTTGACACCCTATACAAGTAGATGGGCTAAGCACTGGGCTCGTATCCAAACCTGCTGTGCACAGCGCAGAAGGCAGCTCCTCAGCCATGTAACAGTGCCCTGGAAGCCCACACCGCCACCGTCTCTCACCCTGCAGCCACAGCATCAACACCTCCGGCATCACCTGCCAGGAAAGTCTGCTGCAAACACCTCCACGTTACCTGCCACCTCCCTCTCCATCACCTCCTACCCTGTCACTGTGGCACCTACGTCCCTGGCACCGCCTGCCCCGTCATCGCAGCACCCACACCAAGCATCATCGTCTCATCAGCTCTGGGCATATCTTAACTTGAGGCCAGCTGCTCCCGCGGCATCATCTGTGATGGGATTATGGCACTGCACTGTCCCCATGGCAGCATGGCCACCCTGAAGGCTGGTCCCCTGTCCCTCTGGGACATCATCCGCGTGGACCATGCTCCACATCCTTCTCGTGGGTGTGAACATCACACACCAAAAGCGGACACTTCTCCTGTTTCCTGGCGTCTCATCAGCCCTGCAGGACCCCGCTTCCTCCCATCATGCCCAGGCAGCCGTGCAGAGCAGACAGCTTCATTTAAGACGCGCAGCAAGTTTCCAGGAAATCATGCTGTCTTCAAAGCGAGGTTGGCATGAATATTTCAGTGCAGCTGCTTGGCCCCGGGTGCAACACCGCGTCTCCGTGAACAGTCATTACGGGTGCATC
>NW_008795299.1:381713-382230 GCF_000699145.1 Aptenodytes forsteri
GGTGCAACCCCGCGTCTCCGGAAACAGTCATTACGGGGGCATCCGTGCGCGGGGTCACCAGTCCCATGGCCAATGCCAGCATCAGGGGGACCGTACGCTGTGCTCCATGTGCTACAAGACCCAGGCTTTCCCTTCCCTGGCCCCATGCCCCATCCCTGCCCATGATGGGGTAGCACCAGGGTCCTTGCTCCTGCCCTCCCCTCTGCACAGCAGGACCCAGGAGCTCCTGCTCCCGGGCCGCACCAAGCCCCAGGGAGACGCCCGACTCCTGCCTTCGCTCCCCTGCACACGAGAGGGCCCGGGGCCGCGCACGGCCTGTCACTCTTATTCTGTAGACAAGTCCCCTTGCCAAAGTCGCAGCTTGGCAGCTCGGCTGCAGCCCATCTCCGTCCCCAGCTCCCTGCCCGCAGCTCCCAGCTCCCATTCATCACCCTTCGCTTCATGCGCTCGGCTCCCATCCCACCCCCCCCACCCCCCCTTCCCCAGCTCATCACGGCTCGGCTGCCCGTGGCCTTGG
>NW_008795299.1:382530-479320 GCF_000699145.1 Aptenodytes forsteri
ATGACTGTGAGCTCCGAGGCTGGTAGGGAATAATCAGGTCTGAAATTGGTTAGCCCCCACCCCTCCTCCTGCCTCCCCCCCTCTCCCGCTCGCTCGCACTGTGTTTATTTCCGAGTGATCAGAAGGAGAATAAAAGCCCATCTAGTGTAATAGAGGGAGAGGATTTAATCTGTGTGCCTGGGACTTCAGTAAACTGCAAACATCGATCCAAGCCGGTGGGGAAAGAAAAGAAATTTACAGACCAATAAAAGTATATTAAAAAACTTCCCCTGCCCTTTCTGGACAGGGGGCTGAGAAGCGGAGGGTCTGGCAGCCAGTCTGACACTTAAGGAATTAGCTCTGCATCATTTGGAGTTTTCTGCTCTACTAATTTTCGGCCGGCTCCTCATTTGCGTCTTTTTTCCCCACGTTTTAAAGGGGCAGCATCCCGGATTCCCAGCACCTCCTGGGACCTGAGCGGCAGAGCTTGGCCCCGCTGCTTGCAGGCTCACATCCTCCGTTGGCAAAAAATGGCAGATTTTGCCCTTTTCTCCAGCAACCTCTTCCCTTCCACAGGCTGCGCATTATGCTTCCTTCCCTTGCTGGCATTTGCACAGCACCTGGACCCTTCTGCTGGGTGGCACCTCACCTGCTGCAGCATCCCCACACCCAAAATCTCCCGGGGAGACTTCAGTCGCCAGGCTCGGCAAACAAATCCACCCAGCTCCGACTTTGCCCTTTGGTGTTTGCTTTTGACTAACATTTGAGGTCTCGTCTGCGTTGGCCTGTCGGTTGATGAAAGCGAAATTTCAGTCGTCTGTTGACTGACAGTGCACTTTAGACTTGCACGGGGGGAGAAGGAGGGAATATCTGATCAGAGGTTTGCATTTGTCATGCATGACTCGCTGTGCCGGGAAGAGGGTGGGTTAAAATACTGTCCTGGGCTGGGAGACAGGGAAAGCAGGGTGCATTTACACCTATTACCCAACCTGATGTGGACAGCCTTTATCATTTCGTGGAGCAGTCTGTCTGCCTGTGGGGGGATTCAGAGGTATGAATGCTGCCTACCCCCGCAGGATGTCTCTGTTCCCAGGACATGGCTGGTGGGGTGGCCTCCAGTCCCCTCTGGTACCAGCTACAGCTGCCACAAGCACATCAGTCCTGGCTTCAACCCCCTGTGCTGGCTCCAGCCCTTATTCTGATTTAATGCTCAGTGAAGTGAAGGGACCATTCACAGCTCCGCTGAAGACAATGTCTCAGCCTATTGTGGGGACAGTGGCACACTTGGGACACTGCAGATGACAGAGCCCAGGAGTGGCAGGAGCCCACCTGGCAGCGGGAAGAGGCTCCACACAAAGCAGATGGACCCAGAGGCTGTCTGACCTTTATATTTTTCCTTTCCATCACGAGAGCAAGCTGAGGACATGTCGTTCGAACAAGCCCTATCATTTTCCTTCCCTTATCCAACAGAGCCCAACACTGATCATCCCATTAACAGTTACCGTCCAAGCTAACAAAGGAAATCAATGAAATTAAAAAAAAAAAAAAGAATCCAAGCCAAAACCCAGTCCGTCCTAGATACAGTTGTTATCCTGCATGAGGAGAAGTACCAGAAATTCCCCACGGTTGGCTTTGGGCTTTGCAGCACACTATTGATTCTGCATTGATAGCCTCCAGCCACTGCTGCAATGGGCAGGCAGATAAATAATCCTGGCTCAGCCCATCTTCCTGGATATCCCAGGCTCCTCAAAACTGCAGTCTGGGGACCCTGACCATTACCAAAAATCCCCATCACCGGCACTGAGCCCTTCTGCTAGCGCACTCCTCTGGCTACGCATGCGTGGTTGCGCAGGGGCTAGCCGAACACCCCAACCCTCAGCTGTGCTGGAAGGCCCCCTTCACCCCAGCCCTGATGTCCCCTTTAAAGCCAGACCCTAATGCTGTGCATCCCCAAACCTTAACACTGAAGTGCCCCTTTTTGGCTGAGCCCTGAGGGCAGCTGCCTGCTGCCCCCTGCCCTCTCGCAGGAGTGCCTGTGGGCTTGCACGGATGCTGTATGCTCCTGGGTTTGACCCCACCAGCCCACGTCCTGGGCATCACCCTCACCCTTCCTTCATGCCCACTCACACATCCCTTCACCCCGAAAGGTACCTTCTTCCCACAGCACTGCCAAGCCCTCCTGCCCCACCACTGGTGCCCCTGTGCCTCTGACCCACTCAGTCCTTACCAGCTCCCTAAACACTCCCCAGCTCTGGCCCAGTAAAGCCTCCCCTGCACACAAGCAGGGGACATAAGCCATTCCTCTTCCCACACCGGGAACATGAGCACTTCCCCTCACACCCACACAGATCTCCACGTCGCAGAAACGCCTATCATCTCCCACGCAAGCGCCTCTCTCTCCCACACACACAAAATATCACCTTCCTGTCAGCATCCCCTCCAGTCTTGCTCCCCTTCCGATGCCCGTGAGGTTGCTTTGCAAAACCCCATGGCCCAGGCAATACAACGGCAGCCACTATGAATATTCCCAGCAAACTTTCCCTGGTGTGAAAGTTGCAACTCCTGTGGTACTCTCCATGCACAGACTTGTTCCATTGTGCAGGCTGGACTGTCTGCAGGCTCCAGGGCTGCCCCTGCTGTGCCATCCCTCCACAGGGGAATGTCACCAGGGCAAACATCTGCCCCATAGGAGAGGGGAAAAAAAATTCCCTCAAGGGGAGATACAGTGCTCCCTTTCAGTGAAGCAAATGCTTTTTTATTAACCACTTAAGGCATGTTTGCAAGCCATTGTCCTGTCTGTCTGAATGCACTGGTCATAGCCACAGGGCACACAGCTCCCCACTCCTGCTGGAGCAGCGGGCAGCTGGCTCCAGGCTTCCCCGCTGCCTCTGTGCGTGGGGCTGAGACTGGGGCCCACAGCCCGCTCTGGATGGAGGCACTGCTAGTCATAGAATCATAGAATCATAGAATCATTAAGGTTGGAAAAGACCTCTAAGATCATCAAGTCCAACCATCGACCCAACACCACCATGCCCACTAAACCATGTCCCTAAGCGCCTCATCTACACGTCTTTTAAATACCTCCAGGGATGGGGACTCCACCACTTCCCTGGGCAGCCTGTTCCAATGTTTCACCACTCTTTCAGTAAAGACATTTTTCCTCACGTCCAATCTAAACCTCCCCTGGTGCAACTTGAGGCCATTTCCTCTCGTCCTATCGCTTGTTACTTGGGAGAAGAGACCGACCCCCACCTCACTACAACCTCCTTTCAGGTGGTTGTAGAGAGCGATGAGGTCTCCCCTCAGCCTCCTTTTCTCCAGGCTAAACAACCCCAGTTCCCTCAGCCGCTCCTCATCAGACTTGTTCTCCAGACCCCTCACCAGCCTCGTTGCCCTTCTCTGGACACGCTCCAGCACCTCAACGTCCTTCTTGTAGTGAGGGGCCCAAAACTGAACACAGTATTCGAGGTGCGGCCTCACCAGGGCCGAGTACAGGGGCACGATCACTTCCCTGCTCCTGCTGGCCACACTATTTCTGATACAGGCCAGGATGCCATTGGCCTTCTTGGCCGCCTGGGCACACTGCCGGCTCATGTTCAGCCGGCTGTCGACCAGCACCCCCAGGTCCTTTTCCGCTGGGCAGCTTTCCAGCCACTCTTCCCCAAGCCTGTAGTGTTGTCTGGGGTTGTTGTGGCCCAAGTGCAGGACCCGGCACCTGGCCTTGTTGAATCTCATACAGTTGGCCTCGGTCCTACTCCCCTTCCCTGACACCTGCTCTGGCAGTGCCCTGTGGAGCTGGACCAGGAATTGCCCTCCCTCTGCCATGTTTGGAGACCGAAGGATCACCAGAGAGATGCCCTGCCATGCCTCCTCATCTGGTTATGGGAGTTGGCGGTGTCAGGGTGAAGGGGGGCCAAATTCTCCCATCAGAAGTGGCTGTGAAGGCAACACCATTAGGCATGTCGTTGCCGACAGTGCCTGGGGACACACCATGCCCTGCTCTATCCTCACGTTCCCCCTGAGACACAGCTTCCCAGGATCAAGCTCTGCATCTCTGCCTGGGCACAGGTCCTTCCCGGTGGCCGGGTATGGGCCGGGGGTGAACACCTCAGGCTCTGCTCTGACTCTCCCAACAAGGGAACTGAGCAGAGCCCAGGTGGACCTATGACATCTCTGGGGTGGCTGGTGGGGCCAGGCCTGGGGTGAAAGGGGAGAAGCACTGCGGGTGGGTGCATTCCGAGGGTGCAGCGGCTGTGGGAGCATCAGGGAGTGAGGGAACAAGGGGGGCATCATCCCCAGCTGGAAGAATAGATGTTTTCTTGTAAGGAGACTAAATAATAAGAGCTCTGGCCTTGAACAGAGATGACTAAAGAGCGATGTGATTAGAGTTTTGTAAAGCCATGACTAGCACAGAGAAAGTGATTACTGAGTGATTATTCACAACTTCTCATTATGTACGAACAAAATGAAATTATCCCGCAACTCATTTAATACAAACAAAAGGAAGTACCTTCTCTGATGGTGCATTATCGCATTGAGGAACTCATTGCCATTGGATGCATTCAGAAACCCACGGAGAGCAGCTCTGCCCACAGCTATCAAACACAGTTCTCTGCAACGCCTTCAGCGTGGGAAACCCATGGCAGCTGGGCTGAGATGGCCAGAGGAGGGATCACGCCAGTTCCTCACATTCTTCCCTAATGACCTGCTCCTGGCTGCCGTCTGGCCAGAGAAACCTCCGCTCTGAGTCCATGGGGCTGTCCCCGTGCTCGCTGATGTGATGATCTCTGCGCGCGCAGGTTGTGAAGCATGCAACAGCAACCAAACAGAGTGGGACATGGCTAGGAGCAACTCTCAAGATCGCAGAAGTGACAGTAATCAAGATGTTAAGTGACAAATGCCTGACTGTGCAACTCGGCAGCTAGTGTGCAGAGGGTCAGCATGGGTGGAAGCAGCTGCTTGTCAGAGGGCAGTGGGCTGACACTCACAGCTACCTCGGGGAGCGGGGGATGGAGGAGCTTCCAGCAGGTGAAAGGAAAAGGGCTGTTGAGAGGGAGAAGGATGGGTGGACAGAAAGTGTTCCTCTTTCAGGTGCTTGCTCCAGCGACACGCAAGTTAATGAAGAGCCAGGGCTAGGTTGCTGGAGCAGGCCAGACAGCCAAGGAGCAGCAGATTTAAAGGAGGAGCAATAAGGGGTGCCCAGAAACACAGACTTGGTGATCAAAGTTAAGTGACATAGGAGATGAACACATGTTTAAAAGAAGGGGGTTGAGAGGACAGCTAGGAAGGAACAAGTAGGAATCCGAGCAGGTGGAGGCAGACGTGCCGTCATTAGCATCAGCTGAAGAGCTGGTAAAATAGGAGCTGCAGACAAAGAGGGTGTCTTAACCCTGTGTCCCAACCGTACGTGCTAAGGAATAAATGCAGTCTAGTTTCCAGGAATATGAGCATCACCTCAGCTTTGCACTAAGCTGTGGAAACTGTTCTGCAGACTGAGGATGCAACCGCAAGTATGTCTTTGCAGTGTGAAAAATGAGATCTGCGTTTTGCAGGAAAAAAGCAGAATCTTTGTGTCCTTCTCCCACCCACGACACTTGTGTTGTGGCGGCATAATCCAGAGATGGATTGACTCAAAGGGATGTGAAAATGGGTCAGAAGATTGCTTTTTGTTTGAAGCCAGGCTGGAGCATATGGTGGTGCTTTGTGTCCTCCAGGGCAGACGTGGCAAAGGGATACCTGCAGTAAGTATTGATGACTTCGACAGCAACCTCCCCCCACTGCTTTTTTGAGGGTTTAGTTATGGGTTACACACAACTGTACTGCTCTGGCTCCAGAAACACCAAGGTAGATCTTTGAATTTCTTCAGTTTAACTGAAAGATTTAGCACATCTGAAATTATTTTGCCTTTCCAAGTTTTTAAAAAAATAAAAATCAATATTTTTGGCATTATGAGCTGCACAGGAAACCTAGTGCTGACCAGCTTCATAAGTTCCTTTAGCCCAGATGATTTTCCAAGGATTCAATCCAGCTTATTTCACTGAGGATTTGAAGAGATGCTTGGCCTTTAGCTGTGTGTTTGAAACCTCTGAATTGATTGATTGATTGATTGATTGGAGTAAATCTTTCAACAAGCTGGATGCCCTAATTGATGCTCACCTTGCCGAGGTGCAAAGTGTCCACTGGAGGAGGCAAGTCCCTGACCTCCCAGGGGCCATTTGGGACAGCTCAGCCCATCGGGGCTCATGAACTGCACAAGGCTGTTGGCATTTCATCGGAGGGATCACACATGAGGGTGGTAGGTTCAACAGGCCACAGCAAATGATGAAAAATAAGCATCAACCATCTCTAAGAAATGAATTCATAAAAGAAGAAGAAACACAGAATTCGTCCTCCAAGAGCTGACATCGCAGAGATTTAGTTCACCTCAGAAAGTGATGCTTTAGCAAAGTGACATTACAGATATTTAGATGCTTTCACAAAGTGATAGGCTTCCCAGCTCATTTAACTGCCCGGCTTCATGTCCTTAGCAGTGTCAGAAAAACTGCTCTGGTATGGTTACAGACTGAAATTTGTGTGTTGTGGGCTGGTTTTCATAAATGTAGCTGTGATCACAGAGAGTTTAACTGATTAATTTGTAATGGAAAACCACTGAGATGGTAGGGCAGGATAGAGGTAGCTGAGGGAGCTGCAGATGTGGTGATACTGATGGCAGTCTTATCTGACATCGGGTACCTCGCCATCGCGCTGCAGTCCAGCAGCCGCTTCCTTAGATATGCCTGGCTTTGCACAGCTTCTGAGATACCAGAGGGGCTTTCAAGGGCTAAATCTCCGACAATATTGAGATTATGGAGTACACAAATGAGAAGGACACTTGATACAATAATGGGTAATAGGAAAAGGATATTGTAAAATAAATACATAGCATCTTCAGGTAAGTGGAGCGTATTCAGCTCAGCAGAAATCCAGGCAATTAACCCACCATGGAGGTGGTGGCCGAGGTGGATGCATTAGCAATTACACGTGAGGAGCCATGCAGGACACAGGGTTTCAAGGACCGGCAAGGACAAACACCAGTGCTTCACCTTGCAGCAGACCCAGTGGCTGAACACACACACCAGCACGTCTCAGTCCAGCTCCCAACAGCGCAGAAATCACTGAAACAATTAATGGACCTTGTGCCTGGCAGCACCCACTGGAGATGATAAACATCGCTCAGCGGGAAGACTTCAGCAATCAATATCCAAACTAACCTGATTTGTTTCTTATTTGAAAATAAACTGACTAGGTGACAGAAATAATCCAAATAATGAGTAATAACAAAAGATTGCTTTCATCTTGGAGGAGCCCTTCGTAGGCTGGCACAGGAGCAATGGGGCAGGGCACGGCAGCTCTTTCAGCAGAGGCTCTGCAACAGCCTTAGGGAGCAAAAGGGATGCTACAGCCAGCTAGCACGATAGGGGAATTTCAGGCAGCAGGAGAGAATCTGCCAACCCAACATCTGGCCACCACACAGTGGCTAATAGCACTGTTCAGGTAAGGCATACCCTCGCTTAAAAATAGCACGATCAAAGATGTAGCAGCTCTGAGGCTGGATGCGTCCCGGTTGCAGACCACAGCCCGCTCCAGGATCCGCATCCTCTCAGGGATGTTCTCTTGTCCTTCAAAACATGCTTGAGCCCTGCTGCTTAGCTTGCAAAATTTGACAACAGTAGTATGGATGCAAATAAATTTGGCAGGGTATATAGGCTTTAGTGTCCACCTGTCCTCGAAGGGAATTCATGTTTGAACACGGTTTCCACAGATGTAGGCCAGGGCCTGAGGAAGATTTCTAACACATTTCCCTGCAACACGCTTTCAGTAAACAAGAGGAGGTGGCGGCACAGACCAGGCTCTTCTAAAATGACAGCGGCATGGCTGCATGAGCCCAGCACCAGCCGCAGCTCTGGAAGAGCATCCTCAGCAGCGTGCAATGGGTGACAGAAGAGTTTGCTAAGACAACCATTTAATTATCAGGCAAATTTATACAGGTGAAATCCTCACTTCCCTCCATGATGGAGAATCACCTGTGGCATGGAGGGTACCAGCATTCCCAGCTGCTCTGCACTGGGCTCTCCAAAGAGCAGATACAACATCCCATGGAGGGACCGGCTAGGCTCTGGAAGGCTTGCAGCAGCCCCTTCTCTCCCTGGCCACCTCCACCCCCATCAGAACCTTCAGCATTGTGGAGTGGCCCTTTGGGAATGTACGGGAGCATGCTCCTGCATGGAGCAGCGAAGCCCCTGAATGTGTCTGAGGCTGTAAGACAGAGGCTGAGCGAGGTTTGCAAGTCTGCTTCCCAGCAATGGGAGTCATCCAAAGGGGTAAAAGGCTGTTAAGAAAAACAGAATGATTGGGATAGCCCAAAAGCCTTTTCCATTTTAGCTGTCTGAAGGTCCATTTCCACTCTGGCATTCCCACATCTCCTAAAAATCTCTTGGGAAGAGACAATCTCATGGTCCATAAGAGTGCTTTTGGGATGAGCACTGGGGAGCTCTGCTTCTCCATGTGGCCCACAGCCAACCTCCCCAAGGAGCTGGGGGGGCAACTGGTGCTCAGGAGCCCAGCCCCTGCCTGGGAAGCGCTTGCAGCGCATACCTAGCTCAGGGATGCTCCATGGTTCAGTGCTTTTGGAGACATCCCTAACAGTATCACTGCAATTATCCCATTGTTTAGGTGTCCCTGAGGAATGGAGAGAGTCTCATTACCTGGTGGACTGAGAATTTGGATGTGCAGGGGATGTCAAAGAGAATTTTGAATGCAGAGCCCTATGAATAGATAGCTACCCATCCATCCACCTATCCGTCCACCTTCCCACTGCCCCTAACAAAGGCAGCAGTAACAAACCAGTCTGAGCCAATGGAAAGGAGAGGGATATGCGCTAAGCTCTTGAGGGGTTAACCTGCTCTCAAGCATGGTTCAGTGAAATTGTCAAAAAATCCCTTCTGACAAATTGCCTGAGAAGAGAGAGAAAAATATGAAGAGCCGAGTGCACGGTAATGATTTCTGAAAAGTTCCCCAGCACCAAAACGGCAAAAAACCATTAGCAAAGCAAATTGTATTTTGTGCGCATAATTCACACCAGAACACAGAATCCAGGCAGGCCCACTTTCTATTATTAACGGGACAGCATGGCAAGTCATCTAGAAAGCTCTCCTCGCGCTGCTGGTGATGCAGGGCAGGGGATCGGCTCTGCTCCAGGGAGGGGAGGGCAGCCCCAGCCCCACACCCCCGTGCTTCTCCCCTGCACTGCCCCTTGATGCCCCACGATGCGCTGGTGGCAAACGCCATGGGATTTGCCGTGCATGGCTGGACCGGGCGTGCAAACCTCGGCTCCAATCAAAAGCACGTCAGTGTTTGCCTTCCCCAAGCCTTCGTGCCTGCTGCGGAGACTGCCGCTGGGCTCCCCCACACAGACTGGCTTTCATCACTCCTCTTGTAGGTTTGGGAGTGGCCTTTCAAAGCAGGGTGCTCGCAGGACACTGGCTTTACAAATCTTATTTTCCCTCTCTTTTTGATCCTCCACGCTGCCGGGGAGACTGCGGCTGGCTCTTTGCATGTCCCAAGCCTCGCCGGTGCCTCCCCAGCCAGCCAAGCCCCACGGAGCTGTGCTCCACCCTGGCTACTGAAGCTCCTTCTCAAGCGCTCTCCAGGTGACTAAGTGCTCTGCTGAGCAGCTACTAGACAGATTGACTCCAGATGCTTACAGACAAACATTACCTGTCCTGCTCAGAGGCCTGGCTCTGACACATTCCTGGCATTTCCCCCGGGAAAAACAATATTCAGATGAGGCCGGTGTGTGCCGCTCATGGAGAGCTGGCTTTTAGGACACTGATTAAAAATATTACCTGGGCTTGCGCAAGCTGCGCTGGGGATGCTCTGATCGACACTGCTTGCTGCACACGTGGATGGATCTGCTTTAGCATGGAGGGCACGGCAGAGCATCTACGCAGCAGCAGTGGCTGTTATATGGAAACTAAGCAGCTCACGCCAGTCGACAGGCAGGGCTGCGATGCAGTCGCCGAGGCCGCTCTGCCAGGTTTCCCAAGCCGTACAGCATGCAAATCCTGCTTTTGCGATGAAGCAAAAAGAAACAACCACAGCACCGCAGCTCCCAGGGCTCATGGCATGACTGATGGCTTGCAGGAAGCACAGCCCAGCGAAAGCCCCCAGGCTGCCTCCCACACCTCCCAAAGCCCGTCTTTTGGCTGGTTGTCCTCCTCTCCCAGCCCTCTCACTGGCGCCCCAATACATCGGGGCAGCGCTCGGCCGCAAGCTGCGGCGTCTGGCGGAGAGGCGCCGTGCCAGCCCTGCAGCGTGCCAGGACACCAGCCCAAAGGGCAGCCACCGCGCTACCCAGGGCAGGGCAGGCAGCCCTCTTCCCCCTGCCAGCACTCAGCGGTCCAGATGTGCACAGATGTCAGGAATGCTCGGGGACTCACGGTGCAGTGGAGGGTCCTGGGGAAAAATGGTGATGTGGGAGCTGCACCTGACACCTCGCCGAGTCATGCACCGCGCGAACCTCAGCCATCCCTGCTCCCACTAAGGCTGGGAACAGCTTTAACGCAGAGGAGCCAGGCTGGATTTTGGTCAGGGAAAGGCTCTGTAATTCATTACCTATGCCCCAGGACAGACAGGATTGTAATAAACACCTTCTTTGAGTCCTGTAGATAGAAGTTACATGAAAATTACCTACTTTAAAAGAACATTAGCATTTCAAAGTCAAACATTAGGCGTCAGTGGAGCACAATGACTGCATACACTGGCAGGATTGTGCTTTGCCTCCTTATATACTGTGATGCTTTTCATCTCACTCTTGCATGTTGTTCTCGATGGGATGGGCCACAGGGTTGGGTACAGGACCTCTCAAACCACTCCCTAGGCCTCCAGTGCTGGATCTAGAAGAAGAAATGACTGAGAGCAGGTCGTTGTGCTCCTTATTATTTGGCCTCAAAGGAACAGTGGAGCAAGCTCCTTCAGCAGGTTAGACAGCAGCAGAGGTCGAGCCAAGGTTGTATTCCTGGGTCTGGGTGATTAAAAAGGCGTTCCTCTGCCCTAGTGCAAATCCGTGCAGCACTCACGTCCCAAGCAGCCCTTGCAGTCTTGGCGCTCTGGTCTCCAAAGCACTTGTCAGCAGCAGAAGCAGTGCAGAGGAGAAAGATGGCAGCAATAGGGGACATGAAACAGCCTTTGCAGGGAAGAAGCTGAGCAAATGAGATCTGTCTAAAAGTGAGGTGGAAGATAACTTGGGAATGGGTTTTACCTGTTAAGTATTGAGGAAGAACTAGGGTCGTTAAATGAGATGATGGAGCAGCAGGACTAACGCATGCAAAAAGCTTTTCCACAGCCCCCAGAATACCACTGACCTGTGCAACTGGGGATTACAGGACCTTGCGGTCCTGCATAGGTGAGCCCAGAAAGTGGTTACATAAATTAACAGCACACAGATCCATCAGGGAGTTGAAAACAAAGAAACAGATGCAATCTCTGGCTTGGGAAGCCTTTAAACAGAAGCTTGCTTGTCGTTGCTGGAGGGTATAATCAGGGAAGCCGTAACTGGTGGCTTACCCTGTTGACAAACCCTTCCTCAGCACTTTCCGGTACCAGCCTGTGTCAAAGCCAAGAGACAGGATGCATCCTCGTGCATATTCAGTGCAGCTATTCTCACATTCCCATGAGCAGGCTTCCTAACAAGAGATGGAGGTGTAGATACGATAGTGCTCTAACCCTAACTTGTTTAGGGTGCAGTATCTTAGATAGCAGAAAACAACGTTAGAAATATCTTTGATCAACACAGCTAGAAGCTCAGAAAAAAACACAAGGCTTAAAGGGAATGTAGAGCCTTCTTGGCCCTAGTCCCATTAATAGGGCAGAAGCAAACACAAATGCAAAATTAGACCATGTTTGTCTGCAGACTATCAATAGATGTATGTTTGCCTTCTTTAGTATTAAATAGTTTGTGCTAATAAACCTTGCCTCATAGAGATTAAGGTAATTTTATGTTAGTAATTAAAGAGAAAACAGTCCCAACAGCACAATGGCATTTGTAATGCACCAAACCTCATTTTGTGTGGAGATGCCATTTGCAGGTGACCCAAACTTCCTTTGCAACTGAGTGCCTAAACCGAGGCAAGGAAAGTGAGAGTTATCTCCTGACAGTCTAATTACTCCTTGTTTTTCAAGATAATATTCTGAGTGTTTGAATATGGCTATTTTTCCTGCTCGTCTACTGCAGCTATGAAGATTGTGTTACTGTCACATATGAGTTCTTATCTCTTATCTGTATTCTTTTATCTTTGTCACTCATTTAAATGTGTTTAAGGTTCTGAGCAGAGTTCTCTGCTCCCGAGAGCCTGGTTCCTCTGCATAACTCCCATGAGCACTCTTGGCTCTGGGCCCGTGGCAGGGTCTCAGCAGCTTCTCCAAGGTGCCACATCTCTGGCACGCACCTGGGATGTGCTCTGAGACCTTCAGCAACTTACTTTATTTATAAAACAGGCAATAGCCTCAAGCCTTCCCTCCGGGACTCTTCCTCAGCCATTTGCTCTCCAGGCTCTGCAAGTTGAGGTTTGCACCAAGACAGGCACTTAGCACTCCTGGACCTGGACATGGACATGGTGCATGGTGCTTGAGCACTGGTGGTCCTGGTGGCTGGGAAATGAGTATTTTGAGGGGGAGTGGGGCTCAGCTCAAGGCATTTGCAGGGCCACGGTGCCAGAGTAGTGTTTGCAATAGCAGGAGAGTGAAATTCAGTGTTGCATGCAGGCAGGCGGGAGTCAGTGGGGGGCTGGCGTGGGGGAAGGAGGGGACCAAACCTGCCTGCAGCCCCTCAAGCAGGCTGCAGCTCAAAAGCTGGGTTCAGCTCCGCTCCCTGCCCAGTCACACAACATCCATCTCCCGTCTCAGTCCACATCCGTGCGCATCAAAGCCTCTGGTTGCAAACAACCCCTTCAGTCTTCGCAATTTGTCTGCTCCTGCTCTCTTCTTCTGAGGACTGGGATCAGTGTTGCCCAGGGGTCCAAAGGGGAGGTACAAGCCGATAGTGCGGTGGGGCTAAGCCCCCTGTCCCATCAGGACGTGCACAACCCATGCACCGTGACAGGCTGCCGCTCCCCTGAGGAGAGAGCCGGGACACATCTCCCGCAGCTCAGCTCTCCGGGGGGGCTCCCCCAGCGCGGGAGGCTGGCTCCCCATGTCAGGTCGGATTTCTCTGTGGGGAGCCAGCAGGCAGTTATTATTGCAGGGGATCATTACCCACGCTGTAACACTAACACAGAAACCGTGCCTCGGCAGGCAGGTTTCCCAGTGCTCTCTGCTGCCTGTGCTCCGGCAGAGCTGGGGGCTAGAGATCGCACAGGGAACAGATTTGAGGACACTTTGGGTTAGAAACAGGATGTTTTTTCCTCCTTCAAATTAAAAAAATATCCTGTGCATCCATCTAGTCAGACAAGGGAGGCATTTTACAGCCGCCATAACAGATTTAGAGCTAGGAACCAGAAGATAAAATAATTTACTAATTGGAAGTGGCACCAAACATTTTGCCTCTTGCCCCTTCTGTGATCTCGGTGGCAAACGTCTGGCGGCTTGCCAGGAGACGGAGCAAAGGGACAGCCGAGACCAGAGAGGTGGCTGGGGTGCAACTCCAGGAGACCCACCCTATTGTTTTCCTGGCACCCTGTCACCTTTAATTAATACGAGAGATGCCCATCAAAGGCAGAGCTGGGTGCAAGGCTGAGGAGGAGTGACAGGGCTGGTGCAGAGGAATTTCACACAACAGCCCAGGCATTTTCTAGCTCACTGAGTCGTTTTCCCTTTTTTTCAGATGGCTTTGCACTTGGCAGACCTCAGCAGCCTGGCGCATGGGGAGAGTGCGGCTTTCTCCACAGCCAGAAGAAGCCAAAAGTCTTCATTCACTTATTTACTCATTCATTCGCTCCACAACATATATTTATTTACTAGGGCCAGCATTCTGCAGCAAAGGATGCTATGACGTGCTCAGCCAGGGCAAGCAGAGAAAGAGCAGCCATCTGGCACCAGCAGTTGTGGTCACAACAGCCGGTGGCACAGCCACCGAGTCCCCCGCACTGAGGTGGTGTCTCCAAGCCAGCATGGCAAGCGCTGGGCACCCGGGAAGTGAGATCTTTGGAGCTGGGGCTGCCTTTCTGCATCTATACAATGTCACGTAGGACAGCACCATAGCACTGTCCGCACTGTGATGCCTGTGCATCCCCACAGAGGTGGCTGCCCACTGTCTGTCACCCTCTTCTGCTGCTCAGCAGGTGTGCAGATCCCCCTGGCCCCTGGCTTTCCTGTGAGGACCTGCACAAACCTCACCATTTGAAGCATTTAACCAGAGCTTGCTGCCTCAAGTCTGTTGCTCTCTAAGTCCAGAGTCTACTTAGAAAAACTGGCTGCACCCCATTCTCAAAGACCTTTCAGGGTACCTACTCTGAAGGTGGAGCTCCACAACTCACCCTCACACTCCCCTGGGGGATGCTCACCAGCTCAGGGAAGGGCAGGCAACAGCAGGACAAGGGTGAGCAGGAGATGAGGGAAATGGTGGGTAGAGCAAGGAGAGGTTTTACCAGCAGACATGCAGCTAGAAAGCCTGTTGGGTCATGCCGTGGGACCCTGTCCTCTGCCTCCCATGTGGGACATCCCAGCCCCTGGTCCAAACACCTCCCATTGCCTGCAGGAGCCAAGGCTGGGGTGCCTGGGCACCTCTTGGAGATGCAGAGCAGGAGCACAGCCCAGGTCTGGATCTCAGAAGCATTTCCCAGTCCCTGTTTAGACACAGCAAAGAGACTAATTGGGTTTGTGGCTCCATGACATTTCTAGTGAAACAAAACAGGCAGAGACTTAACCTTCCTATTTGAGAGGGAAGTGATGAGAAATCCTTGCAGAAGGCTCACCCACAACGTGGCCCAACCTGGCATTTGTCTGGTTTGCAACAGCATCATATTGCGTTAATCAAAATTCAGTCCATCATCTGCTCCGACTCCCACGCCTTTCTGCCCAGCTAGTGTTCCCTGAGACACGCTGCTCTTAGATGGATAAATACTTGTCTTAAATTGCCATCTAGGGGAGCAGAAAAAGTCAGTTGCTTTGAGGTAGGTTATGAAACGGAGTACACCAAAAGCCTTGAGGTGCTTTACATTTAGAGGGAAACTGCTACCACATAAACAGCGACAAAGAATGAAAATGAAGTTACTTAAAATGCCTAAAATATAGCACAGCAGTGTAATTACAAACACATGCCTTTGTTTTGAAAGTCTGAGAAAGCACAGGGAAACGCATTCTTTATGAAGTCTTACAGAGCTTGTTTGATGGTGAGAGGAGGATGCCTTGTGTGGGGTTTTCCCCCAGGAGATGACAGGATTTAGGGTCCAGTGCTGGGAAATACTTGGATGCAGGAATAGAAAACCCCCTGAACTGTCTCCTGAGATCTCCCCCTTGCCTTCCAGGCTGAGACTGGCGTTGCTGCCAGGGAGGCAGAGCGGCTCAGAGCAGAGGGGTGCACGGAGAGCCAGTGCAGCAGGACACGCTCTCGCTGCTGTATTTACTGGGAGAGCATTCCCCAGAATCACCCGCAGCGCTCTCAGCTCTGCCGTGCATCAGACAGGGTGTGTTAGCACAGGTTTTTATACAGTCATTTTGTTTTGTTAAAAGGGGAAGATAAAAAAAGAGATTAGAACAATGTGAGATCTCCAGTGAGGCTGAATCCAGGCTGAATCCAGATAGGCACAGGATGGAAACAAATTCTGTGGGCCTCAGAAAAGCAGGGGAAAAAAAATAGAAGGAAGGAGAAGAGAGTGTTTTGTTAAAAGGGGAAGATAAAAAAAGAGATTAGAACAATGTGAGATCTCCAGTGAGGCTGAATCCAGGCTGAATCCAGATAGGCACAGGATGGAAACAAATTCTGTGGGCCTCAGAAAAGCAGGCAGGGGAAAAATAGAAGGAAGGAGAAGAGAGAGACAATAGCATGGGGAAAAATGGGTGAGGGTGGATGGGTTGTGCTGCTGCCTGGTGAAGCCCTCGTGCCGCAGCTGCCTTCAAGAGCCGAGGTCCTTCCCCAGGTCCCAGCCTCCTGCAGCAGGCTGCGGAGCTGCAGTTCTTCAGTGGAAACTGCTCCGAGCTCCTCAGACAAAAGGTTCCCTCTATCTGCATTTATAAAGTGCTTATCACAGTGGTGTTTTGCTGCTCCAAGCCCTTTCCTAGAGAAGGGCAGAGTGTTTCTATTGTTGTTATACAAATAGCTTCCCCTGCCAGTTCCTTTCCTTCCAGGCTACTGAGTGGAGCTTGGCTCGGCTCCCTCTGGACTAATTTGATGAGAGATAATTATCTTGTTAATATCATCTTATTTTCATAAGTCCCAGCCTCTCTTTTATTAATTCTGTCAGTTCCTGGTTGTGTTGCTCTTAGGTCCGTGTCTTTTCAAAACAGTATAACAGGCACTTATGGGAGAAAGTTGTAAAAAGAACAACTTAACTTAGAGAATGTAAATATTGACATTTTTCACAATGGAGATTTTTAATCTGTTCCTCCTCACAGAGTTGGCCCTGGTGGGAACCTCTTGGACACTGTCTGTATATAGGTGGGATGCAGCTGCAGCAGGAGATGCTCAGGATCTGGGACCCTCTCATGAAAGGCAGCAGAGGGGCAAGGGCAGGAGGGCTGAGTGCTCCACAGCAGTACCGGACAGGGAGATGCCTCAGGACACGCAAAACAAGGTGCACCCTGGCAAGTGTCCCTTCTGTGCCCCATCTTTGGGCTGAACCAGCTGAATGCACCAGGCAAAAGACAGAAAATGGGAAAGGAGCATGGATGTGGGTTGGTTTAAATGGAAAGGCTCAGTTTAAGCTATCCAAACAGCTGCCTGTGAGCATGAGGATGTGGCTAACGTGCCTGTCTTGCCACACGGTAGCTGGCCCCAAGTCAGGGGAAGGCTATGCAGGGAGACAGTACGGGCAGTGGAGCACCCCACCCCAGGGTGCCCACAAAATGCTTCCAAGTCTTTCAGACCTCATTATCCTTTGCAAGAACATTTATGGCTATTCTTAACGTTAACAGTGCAATTGTATTATCTCATATAATCATATGACATGACTCATTATGAAGCCATAGTCTGTAACTGCAGTGGATGCCCCAGAGCACTGTCCCTCTGCCCTTGTTCTGCACTCACTGGCAGGCACGCCGAGGAGGATCCCATCTCCCCTGGCAGCACACCCCACTGTCCTCCAGACATGACACCTACCTGCATCCCTTGCCACCAAGGGAACATTTTGTGGGGTTGCTGATGCCCTGGGCAGGCCCCGAAGGGGACCCAAAGGATGCCCCGCTGCCTGGATCCCTGCAGCCACTGGCCCAGGGTGCTGCCAGGGTGCTCAGCTCTGCAGGATTGAGGAGCTTTGGGACTTCAATAGGGCAAAAAGAGAAATTTTAGCATCAACTGAAGTTGGTAGAGGTATCTTCCTGGTTTGGGCAACTTGAATAGGATTTGGAGAAAGACCTTATTTTGTATTAGATGTGCAAGCTTTCTCCCAGTCCTGCCTCAGGTACCTACGACTTTTTATTTACTTGGATCTGGGCCTCAATCCCTGTAAAACAAAGCACTTGTGCAAATGCTCAACTCTAACGATAGGTTTAAAGTTAAGTATGTTCTCAAACGATTTTCTGAATCAGGACGTAAATGCAAACCTCTTCTCTTTGACTTGACTTTTCTTCAATAACATAGATATCAAACTCATTCAACAGAGAAAGAGAGAGAAAATGAGTGGGTCGGGCATACTTCCTCTCTGCTAGAAACCGAATTACATTAAGCCTGCTCATGACTGCTTGCAGGAAGAAGCTTTTTTGTTCTAGTTTGTACAAGTGCTCACACTGTGCTTGTCACTGTAACATCCAAGAGCTTTCCAGTATTGCATTAAACAATGTGACTAATATCTGCAGCATGCTCATAAGCTGTGGATTTCAAGTCCAGAGCTTAGGCTCATTTATTCAAGGGACCAAACTCATTCAATGACAGAGTAAGGAAGTGTGTTTTCAGTAGCGGCAGATGTACGTACAGCATTTAATCATGCAGGCAAGAAGAATCCCATTCTTTAGCTGGTATGTCATACCCCAAGGTAGAATGTCCTTTAACTGAGTTCTTTGCTGTTCCACATGGTCTGAGGTCACCCTACAGGCTCCACTGTGCAGAGGGAAACTGATTAATAAGCCATTAGAAATAAACTCATAAAAATGGTTCAATACTTCAAGTCATATTGTGAGAAGACTCAGGGGGTTGAAACATTCAGATGAACAGTCTTGAGTCAATAATTTGGCCATCTCCATGGTGAAAGAAGGTAAAGAGAAAAAGAAAGATGAAAGGAGATACAGTAAGATGATGGGCAGGGCAAAACAGCAGATTAAAAAGGGTAAGAAAAAAAATAAGAAGATGGATGGTTTCTCTGATTCCCCTGTGGATGCAGACATGGAAGCAATCGCAGCTTGGCTGTTCCTTGCTCTCCAGGCAAGTTGGTGGGGCTTCGCAGGAAGGCTTGTTCTGTTTGCATGCTAACTGTTGCCCCCTGGGATACATGGTCTTGCTGCTCAGCTCCAGCAGTTCAAGAGAGGCTCACATTCAAGGAGA
Organism: Aptenodytes forsteri; assembly: GCF_000699145.1. Taxonomy (NCBI): domain Eukaryota; kingdom Metazoa; phylum Chordata; class Aves; order Sphenisciformes; family Spheniscidae; genus Aptenodytes; species Aptenodytes forsteri. Next base: position 401,177 of record NW_008795299.1, read on the forward strand.
AACAGATACTGCACCTTGCCATTGATTAGGCCTATAAAAGACCTGGTAGAAAGGATACATCTATATATTATTGCAGCATAACATACATTTATTGTATATACCAAAACATTTAAAATAGTCTATGGCATGTGAGAAAAAAAAGCAGAATTTGGACTCCTGCCTCCCTTGTAGTTTACTGAAGCAGTGCAGCACACGTACTTTTATCCTACGCCCTTGGAGACAGTGTTTGCACGAATCAGGCATGGTACCTCAGCCATTGCCACTGCGCTTCAGCAGCAGCGGAGATGACATGACAGACTCATCTGCTCAATCCTCGTGTCAGGAGCTTATGCTTCTCCAAGCAGAAGAGCCCTGGCAGCACCTCCTGTCTAGGAAGGGAAATCGCTGGCTGGATTGCAGCAGGCCAGGTGAGATGCCGAAGACTTGCAACGCTCCATATTGGCAAGCTGAAATCGTCAGAGCTCAAGTTTTTAGTTTGCCCTGCAACTTTCACCCAGAACTGGAAAGGGGTTTCATGAGTTTCTCCGGCCCAAGGTTTCTCAAGAACTCACAGCCCCTCTATCCTCCACTGAGTCACCTCAAAACTCACCTTTGCTGCAAAGCAAACAGGAGCCTGAGAGCACCAAGGCAGGTGATGGTGGCTCCAGACTGGCCAAGTATCCATCAGCTGGTGATCCTTGGTTACCCTACCCCCACGATCCCACCCTCCGCTCCCACCAGGGCCTCACAGGAATATGAGACTTGTCTCTGGTCTACAAGCTCTGTGGCAGGGATGTAGCATAGGACCAACTAGGATGGAGCTGCTGGCCATCAAGGCAAATAAACCCCCTAAGTACGGAGCAAAACCCACATGTAAACAGCAGTGATGTTACCAAATCAACAGCTCAAAGTGGGGCTGCCTGCGCATGAGGGGCACTTCCTGAGCGAGCACCTGCCTCATATTTTGTTTTCTCCTCATTTTTCAGTATGCAGCTTACTACCTTATTTACTGCCCACTGTCCTAGTCATACAACAAACACAGAAATATTAATGTCCTCATCTGCTTTCCTGTGAAACTCATCATTCTCGTATCTGAGTGCTTCACAGACGTTCAGGAATTCATTTGCACAAGATTCTGTACTGTGAAGGGGTTTATGAAGATTAAATAGATCCATTAGTTTTAGATACCCAGCCTGAGACACCTGCTCCCTGTTCTGGTTTTTGTGTGGTGGGGTTTTTTTGTTTTGTTTTGTTTTGTTTTTTTTTCTTTTTTCAGCAAAGTTATTACAAGGATGGCTTGTATGTTCAGAGCAAGGTTCCCACTGAGTTCAGTTGTAGCGCAAGCGCTCAGCCTTAAGCAATTCAAGTAGTAGGGTCTCTAGCCAGATGCTTTTGTTTTTTTCTTTTTCTTTTTTCAGCAAAGTTATTACAAGGATGGCTTGTATGTTCAGAGCAAGGTTCCCACTGAGTTCAGTTGTAGCGCAAGCGCTCAGCCTTAAGCAATTCAAGTAGTAGGGTCTCTAGCCAGATGCCAGGAAATGAGGAACACATTAGAAATCACCAGTGAAATATCTGCTGTACAGGACTTGTTAACTATCAGATGACAGCGCTGTAGCAGAGGCAAGAATAATATGTGGTTCTCCAGGGTGGCATCCAGTCACTTAAGTCTTTCCCTTCCCACCGACGACTTGCCTTCTTCCCTAACACCTTCCCAGTTTTACAACAAATGAAGGGTCCTACAGCCCACAGGATAAGCCCTGACTTACCCTCACACCACAGCAGCTGTGTTCCCAGTGTGTTGGATTTAGAGAAGAAAGAAAATTATGACCGTACAACAAAAACTTTGTCACAGTGCTCATCCAGAAGGCACGTGAATTTAAGTGGTGCAGATCACCTTCGCTGTTGCATTCACTGACTTTCAATGCCTTATTTTGAAATCTTCGGTTTTGTTACTGACATTTTCTGGGGTCTTAAAAAAGAAACTAGCAAAGGAGAATTCAATCATGCGTCACCAGATTAATCCCCCCAGCTCATCTGGGGACTTCTAGATGTGCCACATGGTACTGGCCGCTTCTCCTTTCAGGCATCGCCTCCCTCTGGAAAGCAGATGCCCCCCCAGGGCCCTGCCACATGCTTGGTCATTTCAGAGCCAGCCAATGTGGGTACCACACATTTTCCAGAGTCTGCTTCTTGCAAACAGGGGGGTTGAATTAATTCCAGGCAATTTATCACACAGGCAGCACAGCAGGTGGCAAGTACAACACTAGACCAGTGATCAAAGAGCACCCAGTGGGTCTACACATGAAGAGCCCAGGCACCTCTCCTGATAACATACACTGAATGTTCCAGCTCCCTGTACAGGGCATCAATCATTTTCCTGTTGGTTATCATTTTCTATCATGTGTCTCTTGTGCATTTTTAATTGGTTAATTACTTTATTCATACGCTAAGCACACCCTCAAGCTCCAATTATTATCAGCATTAAGTGCTCAGTTCATCCTATACATCTTTTAAATGCTATATTTGGCTGTTTCCTGGTCCACACTTCCTTCTCATACAATACCGTAGGGGTCCTGCAGATACCTTAGCTAGTCCTTTGACAGACTATAGCCATCCTGCTCATTAGTCTATTGTCTAGCTGCTTATCAGTCCCACTCCCAAGCTCCTCATTACTGCAGTTGCAGTTACAATAGCTAACATTCCTCCTTTCAGGCCGGCATAGTACCACTTCACTTATAACAGGCCACTGCTATTCAAGTTAACAGCTCCCCACAGCAATAGTAGGTTGACTTTCCTATATAAGCCAACACCTACACTGCTTTAATGAACAGCAGAGCTGTTCATTTTGTTTGTTCACACTTCACTATGGGTATCGTGTGTTATATCTTCGGTTAAAGGCTCTGGCTGGGCCCCAGGGAGGAAATACAACTCTTTCCTCATCCTTGCTGCTGCTCTCTGCTTAGTTTGGAAAAGAATTGAAATAGCTGCTTTCCCCAGAGCAACTGAGCACCTTCATCTGGAGGAAGCTCCTAGAGGTCAGAATGGGCTGACCAGGAGCAAGGACGAGCAACAGGGACCCTAAAACATAAGGGCAAACCAGGAGGCTGTTGGAGCAGCAGAGGCTGCCTGCACAGACACTGTGGCCCAGGGCTGATTTCTTTTTGGCTCTTTTATGCCACCTGCATCCCTCAGCTTTTCTCCCCGCTGGAAGAACTGCCTTGTTCCAGGGGAGAGAACAAGATGAGCCTGGGAGATAAATGTGCTGCCAAGGGCAGCTTAAGTGATCTGGGCTCTGCCCCCACCAGGGTCCGTGCGCAGCCCACTGCTACTGAGGAGCTGGACCAGCAAGGTGCTGACCTTGGGCAGCTACTTGCATGCAGACCTGTACTCGGTTGGCTTGTCTCTCTTGCTCTGTCCAGCCTGGGAGGGAGGATCCAAAGCAGAAGAAAATGGGGTGCTTGTCCCCAGCCCTGCAAGATTGCCTTCCCCACCCCCGATGTGCTTCTCCAGTGCTTGGCCCAGCCAGGCTGAGTCTACAGACTCTAAAATGCTGCTGTGTGGTGCAGGAGTTGTAAAGCTGCCCCTGCTCATGGATTTGGTCTGCAAGAATGGAGCAGGACTCCCGCATAAACCACTGGGGGAATGAACAGTTGTTGGAGGGGCTCTTCAGCATGTTCCCATCCTGCCACCCACCAGAGTTTCCCCCCACTCCTAGAGGTCTACCCTCAGTTTGTGAGCAAGGCAAAAAAACATGTCAGGCTTGCTTCCATCATCTGCACGTCCCCTCACCTGCAGCTCCTGGTTTGGAGGACACATCCCAGAGAGCTGGTTTCCTTCAACTCCCCGCTCTTCCTCCTGCTGTCTGAGAGCTCAGGACCCACTGCACATAGAAGTGCCCTGCTCCTTTCCAATGGGCTTGAAGGCTGTATCCACAAGCCAAACCTTGTGCTAGAAATAGGGTCAGCTAGAGCACTGGATATAGGTCCTCTGACCTTTCCCATGGCTCTACTGATCCTGAAATATAGCAGTCCCCACCCAAATGGGAAAGCAGGCTAGTACAGAGGGACTATTTTATGTATTTAAAGCACTGTCTTCTATGCCTGCACTATAATCCTGTGTGCAATATTAATTATCCAGCTAACACTGTTGCCATGACACTCCTTAAAGCCATCAAAGCCAAAATAAGCATATCAGACCTCCACCCCACCCTTCCTATTTTCTCCTGGACTCAGACAAAGTCCCAGTGCCAAGCGTTCGTGGCAGGGGAGGGACAGGCACCGACCATCTCAAGGGTTACCTAGCCCTCTGCACAGCACAAGAAAAGTCCAGATTTGGACTTTTGGAAGTTGTGCCTAATTCTGAAGCTGCATTCCAAAAAACTGACTGAATCTAAACATGCCCATTTTTAGGTCAAGCTGCAAAATTACTTTTTCTTTATCACAACATTGTCCTATCTTTAGAAGCTAAAAGGGATGATTAGAGTTATAAGGAGAAAGGAAGAAAGAAATGAAGGGGGTGGGGTGCATAAACAGATCCAGAGCCCAGAAAAAGACACAAATACGAGATCAAAAGAGGATGAGCCAAATTCTGAATAACCTGATGTGTGCAGCATTTACATCCCTGAGTGGCTGACACTTAAGAAGCCCCACAGGCAGGGACAGAACAGATCTGGGTCCTTCCCCCTCCCACCGGGAGCACAGCCCAAATACTGAAGGTAACTCTCATACCTCCAAAAACTGGGAGAAGGTCAATCATATTTAACCTGAAATGACGGCAGGTGCAAGAGAAATGCTTACAGGTTAAGGGTTTGTGCTAGGGAAAACTTTTTTCCAGAAAGCCAGAACCATTTTCCCCTCCGTGTGAAAGCACTGGTGAGAGTCCCTGCAGTGCGTGGACCTCTCGTTTGCAGGGTCTGTGATCAGCACAGGGAAGATCCCCACAAGCTTGGCCAGGTGCGCAGCAGGCACCTACAGCACTGGTTTTGGCCACGCTGTGCTTCCACGGTTCAGTCCCCCATACGTACACAGCTTGAGGTTACATCCTTTGTCTGAGGGACAGGGAAAGCTTATCCTGGAGGATCTGGGCTCTCATTACAGACTGTTTCTATACAGCAAGGTGGTCTTTCCTACATTATGTTAAACTCCCATTGACAGCTACAGCCATACCTGCAGATATTGCCAGAAAGCTGCAGGGAGCCCTGAAACTGGTTGATAAAGCACGCCCAGAATTTCCCCTCACCTATCATAGTCACCTAGTGCCATATTCCCAGCTCTTATGCTGCAAACTTACGTTCCAAGAAAGAAAAACCATCAGGCGAATGGAGGTCACAGGCATGGACAGGAAGGATATATTCCAGGTGATGGACTGCTCCTCCTGGGAAGTCACTGATGTCTGTGCTTGGGCAGTGCATTCCCTGGGGGCTCATCAATCAGCAAAGCCCATGCACCCATAAGCTACAGACAACCCTGTGGGGTTTTTTTTGTCACATGCATCAATCCTGTATGCTAGGGGATGTGCTGCACAGCTAAACCAGGGGCTAAAGGCAAGAATGTTGGGGAGAAGACCCGCTCTGGAGGCACAGCTCTGCTTGCCCCCCTGTCTCATTGCCCCTTCAGGATACCCCCTGCCTTCCTCCTGAACGAGCTAGAAGACACTCACCAGTGCTCTTCTCAGGCTCTCCATGTGATGCAGGAGCTTCCCTGATAACCTTGGAGGTGGCCCTCAGTGTGAAGGAGCAGCAAGAACAGGGCTGCTCCTGAGTGAGGGGGAAGCCAGTGGCAGGGCAGCATCTAGGGACTAGTACATGCCACAATAACTGAATGGGACTAGGCTGGTGATAAAGACAGGTCCATCAGCAGTCCTAGAGAAGATGAAATAAAAAGTCAGGTCCAGGGTTCAGCCAGGAAGAACCGTCAGGGCTAGGAACAGAAACATCCACAACATAGCGGAGACCAGGATTAGAGGCTCAGGCCTCAATTTAAAAGGACCTGCTGGACATGTGGGTGGGGAGCCCAGGTAGGGCCAGTTGGGCAATTAAAGCCTACTAGTGCCCCCAGGTCCATGACACTCAGGCTATGCCAGCTGTAGAAACTGCTTTTTCCCTGCAGGAGTAGGGGTGCTCCTGGGTCTGGGAGAGGAGCACTGCCTGCAGATGGGTGGTAGAGCACCGCTGATGGGTTGCACCATGTCCCCAAGCATCCCTTCCCAGTGCTGGCTCCAGCTGTTGGCTCTGCCCCGCGCCTCAAGCGGGCCCAGCTGCGCTGGAGTTGTGCCCTCTTTTCGCTGGGTTATGGCACTATCAGCCCCACGTGGTCCATGCAAGAGCACAGCAGTGGGGTTGTGCTGTAGGGTTGTCCTGTGTTGGACAGGCATCGCTGTACAGGGCCAGCCCATATAATTTGTCCTGCAAAAGACCTGGCTGGAGGCAAGGCCAGGCACCCGCTATCTGGGGTGGTGGGAGCATCAGGTGGTCTCTCTACATTTGCTGTAAGCATTTCCTTGTGCAGATCCCTTCCAGCCACCCTGGGCAGGGAGGGTAACATGGCTGAGAGAGCAGTAGTACCATACTTTGCCCCATACTTTATTTTAAGGCTCTTTTTGGGTTGTTTCCGTGGCTTAGTCCCCAGTGCTCTATATACTTTATTGTGCCAAGATTAGACACACATTGTCCCACTGCAGGTCAATACAGAAGCAAAATGCTTATTCTCTGAGAGCTCATACAAGACGTTGTCCCCGAGGGCTAAACCTTTCCTTTATTCCCCTGAAGGTTTGCCTTACCTCCTCCGTCCACATCCGGGTGCACATTCCCAGCTAGGGATGGGAAGCAAGGAGCTGTAAAGCAAGGAGCTACAAAGCAAGGAGCCGCTTCATTTACTGTGGAAGGAGATACGAGCGGATCTTTTACTTCTGCTTATGAAATCCCATTTATGACAATATTCACACCTACAAGCAGCTGGCACCCTTCTTCGTATGCCAGAGGCTCTACTGGTGATGAGTTTCTGGCTAGGAGCATTACCACTCACAGCTGATATGTTAATGCAATTAGAGACAGTGCCAAGTGCAAAGCAGTATTTGTCCTCATATTATTGGTGATAAAGGAGCCTCCTGTGTGAGAAGCAAGTCCATTTCCAATCCATCTGTATCTATATCTAAAAAAGCTTTCATTTTCCCGAGTGCTGCAGCAGATTCTCGTGATAAATTGCTGCCATATCTTAGCTCCCAACTACATTACATCCTATTCAAATCCCCTTCATTATAACAAGAAGCAATATGACACCAAAAGCTTGTCTCAGGAATTTATGACACAGTGGAGACTCTTAGATCCACTAAACCCCATTAAAACCGTCTCCCTTATAAAACATACACCTTATTATGCACTTCAGTAGCGGGCAGCAGGTTGCCTTCTGCCAGGGCTCTTATTACCTGTGCAAGGGAGGTACGAGGAGCGCTTGCAAACAATTGAGTCTCCGCTGAAAGCGTGGGGCTGGCTCAGCATCTGCACCTCCTGCCTGGCACATATCAGGAGCTTCAGTTGTGGGGAGGGCTTTGTACAGTCATCTTTTTTTTTTAAGTTTGCTTACTAAGCCAAGACGAAAGAAAATGCACCCCATTGGCTAAAGCCAGTCTTTATTTCAGGTCTGACACAAAGCCTCGAAAAATGGATTTGGGGTGGAATGAAATGTTACATTAAATCTGAAATGGAACACTGTGTTTTGTTTTGTTTAAAGCCATTTAATTAAAATAAATTTACTCTCAAAATCTCTTTTAAAAATGTAACCTGGGATTTCAACAATGGAGCAGCAACAGTGCATGCCAATTTCCTGATCTCTTCTTTCAAACATGCTCTCCGCTTGCAAACATGCATTGTTTCTGTCTTCATTTCAGAGAATAATTTCTGGTCCCAGCACTGTTGCCTGGATGTGCTTGTAGCACCTTCTTGAGCCGGGGAAGCAGGAAAAGAGGGGAGAGATGTGGGGTGCTGATGAAGTACCCAACCAGGTTGCTTTGCAGGTTCGAGCCCCTCTGACCACCCCCATCCCATATCCACACCCTCCCTGTAGCTCACACCCTCCGTGCTCAGCTTCTGCTGGAGAAGGAAATGCCACCAGACAGTATCAAGGAGCAGTGAAGCAGCCCTCCCGCAACTGCACAGCGGTTGGGTATTCCTCATCCTGCAGTGACCAGACACGTGAGCAGCCCAGGAGGCGTTACTAGGACAGATGACCCTTTCGAGACGGGAAGATATTGCATCCCTCATCCCTAAGAAAGTGATTTTGCTTTTCTCCCACACCACATCGATTCTCTTCCCCCACTTTTCACCTCTCAGCTTTCACACCAAGCACCAGGCTGTGCCCTTCAGGAGTCCAGGTGGCAGCTCGTGTCTGATCAGTGTGCTGCTCATTAGACTAGGTAAATATGTTTGTGTTTTCCTCTTTTTACCCCTCGTTTAGTCTCATCTGGCTGTATTGTTTACTGTACTGGATTATGCAAATCAAAATATAACCAATATTGAAAACACGAAGGTAAGCAAAGCTCGTGCCCACTCTTCTGGACCATGCCAAGGACAGGAGTGCAGGCTCCCACCGTGTCAGGACTGAGTCACCTCTGTGCAGCTACTGAGCATGACGCAGGGGTGGGTTTGTCCCACTCCTCTCCTGGGAGTGATCCAGCCTCCTACCAGCACTGACTCTGCACCCCAAATCAGCCAAAGCAAGATGCATAGTCCTGATCACAAACATCCTGTTGCAGGCCCAAGCACATTCATCTCTGTCCTGCTGCTGCTTCCCAAGGATCTGGATGCTCAACGGTCCTTCTCGGAGTGTGCAATGAATGCAGCTGCGCTTAGCACAGTGATGACTTAGGATGGCTGCCTCTCGCTGGGCTAAGTCTCCCTGAAGAAGGGGGATTTGGCTGGGGAACTGGATTAACTCTGCTTTGAGGTGGGTGGTTTTGTGCCAGAGGTGCCAGAGAGGCAAGCAGGAAGGTGAAATCCTGGAGAAGAGATGAACAGTGAGAAGCAGGAGATCTGTCTGGATCACACACACATGCATGGAATTGAAGAAGAACTTGATGCAGAGTTACTGCATGCAGTGGAGTAATCTGTAAATAACTCAAGGTAACTCAAGTGCAACTAGACATGTTCATGTGGCTTTTAAAGCCATGTAGATCAAGATGAGCAAATGTCTCCGTGACAGGATGTCATGGATTATTGATGCTGAGGCCAGAAAGGCTACTCTGTCCTCCTTCATCACCAAGGCCAGACAGTTTTACCAAGTGATTCCTGTCTCAAACCTATAATTTCTGGCTGAGTTAGGGCAGCTCTTTTAGAAAGATATCCAATTTCAAGTAAAATCTCCAAGTGAGGAAGAATCAACCATCTCCTCTGTACATTGTTTAATGGCTAACTCCCTTCACTGTTGGAATGTGTCTTCTTTTCAGATCAAATTTGTCTAATTTCAGCTTCCAGCCACCAGATCTCGTTACATCTTTGAGCACCAGATTAAAGTGTTCTCTGGTCTCAAATATATTCTCTTCTGTTGGGTACTTCCAGACTTCTGTCAAGTAACTATTCAAAGTGCTTTTCATTAAAACTTTCATTATAAAACAAGGGGTTTGGTTTTTTTTCAGAGTTTCACTAACTTTTGTACCTCTTTCTTGGATTCTTTCCATGTTTTCATTATGTGTGACCCTGGAACTGGACATTGAGCACACCAGTACTCTTATTAAAGCAATACACAGTCTCATATGAATGTGAAGCCAGTGTGTGTTGCTCTTTGTTGTTCTCCTCTTTAGGGACTTCTAATTCAGAAGGCTTCCACCTGATCCCACTATGGTTTTCTAATCCATGCTCTGTGCAACAGTCCCAACTTGTGCATATATTTTTGTTCCTAGATGCGTGGATCTCCATTTCATTGTATGAAAATTCAGACTTCTGGAACAAATTCAGCCTACCAAGTGATTGATTCTGCCTTGGCAACATTTATCTTCCTGCTGGGTTTTATATCCTCTTTAATTCTTATCTCTAAAGCCTGTACACTCTCTTCCAGGTCATTGATAAATACTGGGCTGTTGGCTCTCTTCAGGAAGACCTAGCACTGATCTGATGATTTGCCATGGAAACCACTGTGGGTGGTCTCCACAGTCCCCGAGGGACGGTGCATTCCCTACCATCTGCACAGTACCTTTGGAATTATGGTTCGCCCATCATCAATGCTTTCACCTGCCAGAGCATCCTATAGCTTCTGCATGGACAAAGAACTGAGATGGTTGGTTGAAAGGAAACCAGTGTTTGGACAGACGGGGGTGGATGTGTATGCACAAGTCCTGCACTAGCAGGAATCTGAAATGTGGCTGTTGTTTGCCTTGGACCTGGAAATTGCTCCCAGGGTCTGTAGGACAGATGTAGGTTTTTAATTATGATTCAGGAAAGCAAAAAGTAGAGGCTCTAAAGAAGGGCAAGAGCGGCATACAAATAAGGTCTGACAAGTCTGACTGGGAAAGAAACAGCTCAGTCTGAGTTAGCTGTTCCTAAGTTAAATATAAATGCAAAGCTGGGGAAGGTGAGTGTGCAGTGAGTATACGTGTTGTGCCGGCAGAAGGAAGAGGACTGTGAGGAGTGCCAGCCCCACGCAGAGTTAGATAGCCAAAGGCTCCACCTGCAGCCAAGCAGTGAGGTAGGTTCCTCCAGGTGGGGCTGCAGTGGGAAATCCCAACAGTGGAGAATTAAATCTGCAGAGACAATCTCTCTCCATTCAGGCAACCAGGAAACCTGTGTGGTTTCTGGAGGGGGCAATCCTCCCATCTGTTTGGTGTTGCAGTTTGGGATTCCTCCAGCATGGTAAAGGAAGATGGAAGATTATTTATTTGGAAAGTCCCTTTTTAATTATTCTGCTATTCCACAGCTAAAGCAACGACCCCAACAAATCTTTCTGCAACTTAGGAGGCAGTAACAGAAACAAGATGCAATCCTACAGCATCACTGAAGTCTCCAGGGGGTTATGGAGAAGATGGAGGAAGACTCTTTTGGAGGTGCACACCAAAGTTAAAGAGGCAACAGGCACAAGTTACAAGGGAAATCCCAGCCGAACATGAGGAAAAGGTTCTTCCCTGTGAGGCAGGTCAAGCACTAGGCCAACGGCCCAAAGTGGAGGGATCTTCATCTTTGGAGATGTTCAAAATCTGACAGGGCAATGCCCTGAGCAACCTGACTTGGTTTTGAAGCTGGCCCTGCTTTGAGCAGAAGGTTGGAGTGGAGACTTCTTGAGGTCTCTTTGAAATGAAATAATTTTGTGATTCTACAACAGTTTCAGGAGCAGCTTTTTCAGCAGTCTTTATAGTAGTGGCACTGTGCAGGCCAGCAGTGTATTGAAGTGCAAACTGGATTGCTCATGCATTACTCTGGATATTCATTACATATTCTGTCAGGCATGTTAAGATCCTGTGCTGCCATAGGAAATAGACCTAATGATGGACTCCAAAGCATCCTGATATCACTTCATTCTCCAGTCCTGCAGCTGTTACTCCAAACTGGGCACTGCAGCACAGTCAGCTTGCACAATGAAGAACTCAGCTGCATTAAAAAATGCAAACACCCACTGAATTTGATGCAGACATTCTGTATTTCCAGATACAAAATTCTAATATTTACATTTTTGATTTTGTATTAGATCGCTCTTGTTGCCACTCCAAAACTCTCAGCTAAAGGTTTCTGAATCACTTCAGCATTGCCCAAAATGGCTGGAGCAGCTCAGCTCTCCTAAGGAAGTACAGGAAGCAGTTTGCAACAAGAAAATAAAAAAACCCAGAAGCTGATGATTTTCCCGAAATGGCTGCCAGCAGTGAAAGTTAATTTGTCATTGTTATACTTCAGAGTCTACATCCCTTCAGGTGAATATGAGTATTTCAAGGCAACCCCCCCAGACAAACCTAGTTCCCAATTCTAAAATGTTCTTGCTATGTAAAGATTAAAACAATAACATTTTAAGCCTGCAAGCTTAAAATCTGAAGCAGTGGTGGGGGAAGACTCTGCAGCAGTGCAGGAAGCCCTGCTAATGATGTCAGTAAATTGTATCAGAAGGATTCTCTCATTTTGGGAAGAGAGATGTAATAGTGCAGGCTATTCTCACTGGCACTAAACTCATTAGTTTGTTTACAGTGTGCCTTCCTGCACCGCTCTCTGATATGCTGAAAATCTTATTTTGCCTTTGATATTTTGAGCCAGAAAGAGCAGGGAGAAGTCAAAGATTCCCAGCAACGTTTGATCCCTTCCATGGTTTTTTTTATTACAAGGCACTTGTTAAGGCTTGACTCCTGGTCAAGGCAGTGCTGGGGAAACTCCTTGTTTCAGAGAAGGAGGTGCGTGGTGGCTGATGCTGAGTGACAGGGTGCTGGGGACAACGGTGGGGGGCCTGGGGACAAGTGCTGATGGACAAAAGAAGGGGGAGGGCATGTTTTAGCTGTGCGATGGTCGTGGGGAGGTGCCAAGGGCTGGGTGAGAGCTACGTGCCTGCAGGAGGTGGTGGCTGGGTAACAGCTATGCAGGAGCCTGCTGGAGAGTGGACACCTCCCCCCCCCCCCCCCCCCCCGAGGGCACCCAATGGCCAAAGGCGAGGCTTCAGATGGCCTCAGATGAGAGGGCTGAGAGAGGTGGGACAAGGAGAGCTTTGGCTCTGCAGGGCCAGACTGTGCCAAGTCCTGGCCGAGGACCGAGAGGAAGCTGTGCTGCGTCCCAGCCTTCTGCTCTCCGCACCAGCCGTGACACCTCTGAGGCAGGCAGGCAGCTCTGCCTACACATCAGCGCCTGCCGTCTGCCACTGGGAAGCCTTATCTGCCTCCGTCAGCCTCCAGCTTGGTGCTCTCCCAGCACATCACCGCCTTCCCTGTTTCTCATTCTGCTTTGAAGCACGAGGCGGGGGCTGCCTGCCTGTGCCAGTCACAACAGCAGACAGGAGCTCATCTCCAGCTGCAGGGGCAGCAGGACTCACTGTCCTAGGAGCTGGCTCTGTGACACAACATTTCTTCCACCCTTTTATTCAAACCTGGATGCCTGGGCAGGAATTTGGTGGTTTTCCATCACTTAGAAATAGTTCTTCTGGCCCTTGCGGGTGCTCAAAACTGTTGGGAGCTCAGACCTGAGGACACTGCAGTGAATAAGCATCATCCAACAGCAGTTGCCCACCCTTGAAAGAGCTCTGGTTGGGCTGTGGCTCATACGACCTTCATGAAGGAAGCTCTGGGATGGACCCAGACGCCAAGTCCTCCAAGTCCTCACCCTGGGAAGCTGAGCCCTTCTCACCAGGGGCAGGAGTGGAGCAAGTGATTAAAGCAACTCCGAACATCCCATCAGCATGGAGATGACTTCTCTGCTCCTTGCCCAGGAGCCCTGATACCTCTCTACACCAGGCAATGAAAAGCCTACTATTATCATCAAATAAATCTCTGGGCTTTGGCAGGCCTGACCCCTGCTCTGGGGCAGCCGGGGCTGCCTGGGGGGTGCAGTTTGCATGGGGGTGTGCAGTCATTGCACAGCAGCTCTGTGGGGCTCTCCTCCCGCTGGGGCCTCCCAGTGCTCCCAGCTCCAGCAACCAAGTCCTGCTGGCTGCTCTGTGGCTCCTTGGTGTACGAAGCGCCTTTCTGTAATAGCTCAGGGGTGCCAGGCTGCTACCAGGGAAGACAAGGCTGTTTATTGGCATCTGTGGCACCATCAAGAGAAGACACTCCTACCTCTTCTTCCAGGAATAAAACACTGCCTGTCAGAATGGGGACTCTGCTGCAGCTATCTCAAGGAGGATGCGAGGTTAAGCAACACTGCAAGAAGGTGAATGGGATATACTGAGTGACCTAGGTGAGCTGGAGAGGAGAGGTTCTACCTCCATCCCGCTGGCACCTCCTGGCCCTTGTGAAGCTCCTGTTGGACAATGTGTGTCTGCGGCTGCTGCATGCGAGCCCCTTGCACAAAAGAATTTCATGTTTCCTTGGTCTAGGATCACGTTTCTCTTTGGCCTCCCTGACAAGCTTTCCTCAGGGTCGTGCTCAGGAGGGAAGACTTGCTCCCAGCCTCCGCCATGGTTGTATGTGGCCATATAACACAATCAGCTTGCAAGGTTACTTACTCATCTCATTATACAAGCATAAACCCTAGGCAGACAAATATAAAGCAAAATAAGGTTTATGCCTTATGGAGAAAGCTTATTGCGTCTCCTAAATTGGAATAAAATATCTACAGGTGAAATATGTCGCTATTATTACAACAGTGCTCGCAGTGGTATGGGAAGGGCTCCCACTGTAATGGTACCAGTAGGGTAAGGACCAGGCAGACCAGTGCTGGCATTAGAAGAGCCAGGGGCTGCAACCCTGCACCAGGGAGGCAGGGGCAGTGTGACCTACGGTGGCAGTGGGACGTGGTCATGACAGATGGGTGAAGTCTGCTTCTGTCACCTCAGCTGCACGGCCGTGTCTCTGCCTCAGTTTCCCAACAGCTGGCTTCAAATGACAGCGCTTGCTCCCATGCCAGCAGTTAATGAGATCATGTTTGTGTATGGCTTTGAACACAAATGTCTCTGCAACATGTAAGTGCTAAGTACTATTAGCAACTAACAGCAGTTCTCCTTTCGTACAGGGCTCTGCTGACTTTGCCTGAGGCCATTCCAACCCAGTGAAGCATCACCCTCAGCAGCACTACCTGTGCTGTGGCAGACCTCCACATCAGCCAAGCACACCCCACGATGTTCTGGAAACCAGCTGGAGATGGAGTTGTGAGTCCGGAATCAAGTGCCTGGCTTTATCCGGGCTGAGGGGTGTTGGTGTAGCAGCTCAGGCTGACTGGGAGATGGGAGACACACCATCATCAGGCAGGAGGGTGAAGGAAGGCATCCCACCACCAAGGTGGGACCAGCAGGGGCTGGCACATGCAGACCCCAGGGTCACAGCCCGTGCTACCTGGCTGCTCCGGGGAGGATATGGTCAATACACTCTTGTCTGCTGTTTCTGGACTGGGCTGCAGTGTAGCCTGCAGACATCTGTGCCGCAAGGCTGGAGTTAGAGCCCTCCCCAAAGCAGTGCCAAATCAACAGTTGATGCTCCTAGCTGGGCTGGGCTTTCCCTGCAGCGGCAGGGCACGCTGCCTGCTTAGCACCCGTCTGTCTCAGCAGCCTCCACGCTCACCCTTATCATCATGCTCTTCTCTGTCCTTCCTCCTCGTGCTACCTGATCATCTCTGTGCTGGATCCCGTCTGGAGACAGATGATGTGCTGGGCAGGAATGGCAAAGTTTATTAAGTTGGGGTGGGAAGCTCTGGCAGGCTGGGTTCACAATTAGGCTCCCAAAGGCAAGATCATAAAGCATTCAGACACTTGGGATACAGGGCTGATTACCAGCATCTTTCATCATTAAATATTAACACCAAGGCTGCTTAAAGGCCAGTGAAAGAATTATAGAATTTAATACCTATCACACTCTATCAATAGGCCGGGAGAAATATGGTCCTTTCGCCTATGTTTTTTTTCTTAATGCTTCAATGTAAACTAAAAGACGCAAAATTAAACAGCACAATTCTTGGTTAGGAGCCACTGGGAATTGCAAACAGGGAGCACCAGGGATCAGACTTGTTTGATATGCTAGGGGAGCGAGTTCATTAAAACATAGGCATTGGTACCAGAAGGAGAGGAAATTAAAGCATAATTTAAGAAAAGAAATCCATCTACAGAGAGTGGCTCCAGCCCCTAGCACTCCCCGGTGTGGCTGGCTGCTCCCTGGGACCCCAGCCAGCTCCAGCCCAGTGGCCTGGGCAAAAGGAGTGTTTGCACCCACCTCTGCAAAACTACCCTGACTGTGCTGAGACACAGGACACAGCGTGAAATCCTCCCCGGTGTCCACATACGCCTTTGCCATCGTATGCATGTGGGGTGTGATGGCAAGGACACAGGTCTAGGGCTCCCGACCGTCACTCGCGGCTCCTTTACCCAGAGCAGAAAGCTGGGAAAAATCTTGGCAGCCCCAAAAAAGATCGTGCTCTGCTTGTGACAAGTTTTTTTTTTTGCTTCCTTGTTTTGCGTTATTGTGCTTAGTTGTATTAGGAAAAGGGTGCCTGGGTCAGGTGGCCCTTTTGGGATGGGTGGAGACAGAGCCTGTGCTCAAAGTGTTGGAGGGGGCAGGAGGGCTCAGCCAGAGCACGCTGCCGCCGGGCCCGTCCTGCAGCACAGCCGCAAGCTGCAAATCCACCATCCCCAGAGCTGCAGAGCTCCCATGGCAGGACCACCCCGGGGGCTGTCGGCTCCCGAACCGCCCGTGGAGAGAAACTTGTCCACCACGTGGAGAGAACTCAGCACACCTCAAATAGCTCAGAAAACATCACCGGGTGCTAAACAGCTGTGGACTTAAAACCACCCATGCCTTGCTCACAATCATATCATCATCGTATTACAAACTGCTCCTGATGTAGTGCTCTGGGAAGAGATTTAAAGGATGTGCTGGTATAGATGCATGTTTTGCATGAAAAACCAGGGACTCGTGGGGGTCCCGTGGGCAAGGCTGGCCCACGGCTGTCCTTCAGCAGTCCCCTGTGCCGCTGCTTACCTTGGCCTTACCCTCCCACCCCTCCTGCAACCCTCCTTCCTGCTGTACACAGTAATGAATTGTTGCTGCTCACTCCCTCATCGTGGGCACGGCGGCAGAGCCAATCAATACAGTAATCAAGCGGCCCGAGTGAAGCCAGCCAAGTGCCTTCCTACCTCTCCGTTAGCAAAGGCAGAGCGCACATGGCTTCTCCCACTGCTGGCGCAGGCACAGCCAGGTCTTCAGCCAGGCTGAGGTCTCCCCGGGCTGTCCTGCCCTCTGCTTTTCCTCCACCAGCCCTGCTGACGGCTGCACAAACAACATTTCACATGGCCAAGTCAATCTGCAAAGCCACAGCTAAAATTGGAGCTGGATCGCTTCATATCTGTGAGCCAGCACCTCCCAAAGGCTGCCCTGGTGTCAGAGTCTGGCTTTTCCCTGTAGAAAGACAATCCTGGCTCTGTATTTTCTTGGATGGGGACAGTGCCATGCTACTGAGACCATGATGGCTGCAGTCGGACACGGGGCATCTGTATGGCGGGATGCTCCCTCCAACTCGGAGATGGGATGATACCACCCTGCTAAAGACTCTCTCCTGTCCCATGCCTCCCTTGCTATATGGATAAAGATGGCCCAGGAAGTTTTGCTACATAAAATCAATGCATTTTCCCCAATTGTATTTTCTATAAAGGCACCAGGACTGGTTTGACTTGCAGAAACCTTGTCAACTCCTGGCCAGCAAGGTGCCCAGCCTGAAGCTGGAGGAGTAAAACCATTAGCAGAGCTGCCATCCTACCAAGCATTTTCCAGGCTTTGGTTCCCTAGAGCCACACTTCAATAGTAACTCAGACATCGCGGCTATTGGATCAAAATAGTCTTCTCACACAATGGTAAGCATCATGTCAGTGTAAACTCAAAATGCTGGCTCATACCGGCCAGAAAGTATTGATGTGCAAACTTTGTACCACCATGCTTTCTGCCAGATCACATATAACCTGTCCTCCCACAGGCAGCATAAACCTGGCGTAAACCCATACCTGTGTTACATGCTCCGTATCACACACAGCAGAAACATCACGTGTGCCTGCATGTCTTCTGGAGTTGATTTTCCAATACACAGGCATGTGTCCTAGGCAGATAAGTGGCTGAAATAAGACTCAAAAAATGCACAATTGCTTCAGTTACAAAGGAAAATCAGTGGCGTCACTGGAGCTGTGACTGTCCAGCTGTTTCTGGCTTGGGGATCTCATTGCCCCGGGACGTGTTCCCTGCAGGGAGCAAGGAGAAAGACGCCTGGGCTCGTTTGGTCTCTGATTGTCTGCAAGTGCCAAGCCTGACCCTCTGACACAAATCAGAGCCGTTCAGGGCCTTGTGTAACTCATGACAGCCAGCTCAGTGAATACCTGAGCATAGTCAAGATGTGATTTTCCATGCTTTCTGCCTGCACGCAACTGGAAATAAGAGCATGTGAGCTGCCCAAGCCCAGGGTTGACTGAGATAGGAGCACAGGCACCTGCATGGGTCGCAGAGGCTGGAAAAGGGGGTGCACACAGGGCGTTAGTCTGGAGAAGCTGTAGGTATCTGCAGCTAGGTATCCTTTATTCCTTCAAAAACCTCTCCCCTGCCCTCCTTTTCACACCACTGCTGTCATCTCTGTTTTTTTCCTCTGTACTCATTACTCTTTCCCGTTAAGGCTCGACAGCACTGCTGCTTTTCACCCTCCATGTGCCGGGTGCTGCTGCAGCTCCCCGGGGCTCCCCCCACCACTGGGCGCTCACTGAGCTTGCCCAGCCGACCCGAAGTCAGGGGAGAAACTGGTTGCAGAGTCAGAAAGGCAAATCCAGACATGACTGATTCTGGGGAGCCTGATTGAAAGAACTAACTAGGTTCTCACAGCCATTCACTTTGCAAGAATAAGACCATGTCCCACTCCATATTTTCTAATGAATCCTGCTCAATGTTTTCTAATGATTTGTTTAACTGAGTTTTCAGTGTCTCCAGGCTGCAGCGCCAGCATGGCCCTATGCAGCCTACCCCAGATGCTGGGGGAAGCTTTTGATACTCTCTCAAATTTACCTTTCCCTGCTGGTATGCAGGTTTTTTTCATATTTTGCATCACGGTAGTGCAAATTCCATCTCCAGGTGCCATACGAAACAATCCCCTCCCTTCCCCTGTTTACACTATTTAGACGCGCACAGATGGTTATAGTTTTTTCTTCTCTTTTGAGCATCTCTCAGGGAATCGAAATAGGTGAGCTCTTCTCTCCCCCAACTGGCACAGCCCACCATGGCCCCACAAACTGATGCTGGGACTCCAGACTCGCATTTCGCATCCTGGGAGCTGCATTCCCATTACCCACAAGTACTCTGATCCCACAAACATTTATAGATGCAAACATCTTTCCAGCTGCAGAAAGTTATACTGAACTCAGGAGGACTGCCTGTAAATAACATTATTCCTGTGCAGAAGTATTAGGCATATT
Organism: Aptenodytes forsteri; assembly: GCF_000699145.1. Lineage (NCBI taxonomy): Eukaryota > Metazoa > Chordata > Aves > Sphenisciformes > Spheniscidae > Aptenodytes > Aptenodytes forsteri. The sequence goes on from NW_008795299.1 coordinate 420,190, forward strand.
TTGATAAAATCATCTATTTTAATTGTTATTTTCAAAGGCAGTCACTCTGCAGTGATTTTTCTTTTTAAATTATGTTGTTGATTTCTTCTTGTTCCATTATTTCTTAGCTGTGTGGAGATACAGGTTTTTTCTGTCTGTGTTGTTATTTTACTGGTGGCTAAGGTCATACTAACTTATAAGAGCTACCAAAATCATGTTTCTTTCTCTATATACATTTTAATACCCACACTTGACTTTTTCCAGTGTTTTATTCTTCTCCATTGCATATATCTTTCCCCAGGGAATTGCCAGCGTGGCAATAAATCCATGCTAATTCTCTTCCCTGCTACTCACACCTCTTCTTTATACAAATTTAATTTTTCACACATTCATTTGTATACTGCTTATGAAGAATGCTTGTTTTAAAGAACTTAGTCTTTTCCTAGTCACCCAATTTTTTCCCTTCCCTTCCCTTCTCTTGGAATGAAGTACCCCAATGACTTTGAGCTGACACTGATTTCACACCCCTCCCTGTTATACTTCAATGGTTTTCTTTTCTCTGAGACACTTTTGCAGAAGGTCCCTTTTTTGTGCTGCACACCCATGGCTGTACCATTAGCTTACACAGCTTCTTTGCCTGTTATTTTTTCCTACAAGTCTTAAGAAATTCCAAGCCACCTCCTGCTATTCCATTTTGCATAGAAGTTTTGTAAACCTTGGCTCCTTGAGTGCCCATACTGAAGTCTCCTGCATCTCTCATTCGCAGCAGGTCTGTAGTCTGTTGTGACTTAATTATAGTGCCTTTTAAGAATCCTCCAGGAGCTGTGGCACTAGTGGATTTTAATATCCCACCCATAACAACATTGTCATTAGTATTATTACTTCTACTACTATGATTAGTATACTACGAGCAAAACGAGTGGCTCCATACAGGTCAGGCATGTCCCTGATTCAAGCAGTTTAATCTAAGAAATCAAATGCAGGCAATAATTGAAGCCAGAGATGCTATGCCTGCATGCTGGAACGGCGAGCATGTTTGTCATTAATAAATTGCAAGACGGTTCGAAGCAGGGCTCCTGCTGACTCGGATGCTGCTGGGGAGGAGCAGGTCTGGGAGGGAAATGAGGGGCCGGGGCTGCTGCAGGAGGATGTTCCAGCGGGGCACAGGGCAGCAGAGCCACCATGCCCAGCCACTGCTGGGGACTGCTGAGTGCCTTAGGAATGAGTTTTAAAGAATGTATTTCAACCAGCGTGACTTTCTCCATGTCATGCAGGGTGTTGCCCTGCGCCCGTAGCTGGGTCAGCAGAAGCACCTTGCAGCAAGGCTTGCTGTTGGGAGCTTCGGTCATACGTGCTGCACATAACCTGGGTGCTGCTCTTCCTAACTCAGTTTAGAGAGCAGAGGTGGCCAAATGGCTTTCAGGGAATAAACACGTTCATGAAGTTGCCAGGCCGCTTCTTCTGTCTTGCTCCAGCACTGTGCCTCCACCAGCCCCAGTGAAAGCAAGCTCCTGCTCTGGGTAGCGCTTGGGCACCTTAAAGCATTCAGAGTCCCCCAGCTTTTTGGTCTATGAACTTTGCAAAAAAAAAAAAAAAAAAGGTCAAAACCCACCTCTGTGGGCTGCATGTTAATCTCCACGCTCACCTGGGAGGATCTAGGCAGGAGGCAGAGGGATGTGTGTGTGCCCCGTGCTGCCTCAGTGCACCACAGCAGCTGCCGAAGGAGCCTGCCGGAGCTTGCTATGCACGGAGGGGCCAAAAAGCACCAGCCCTACGGGAACATATTTTGGGTTTCCAGATCTGTGCCCACCGTTCAGCTGCTGCCCCCTCCAAGCTGTGGAACATCCAGAAATCCTGGGAAAATAGCCAAAATTCTTCTTTACTGAACAATAGTTCTGTTGAGGTGAAGATGTCCAAGGAAATCCTTATGTGGGGTAATTTGAGAGCAGTGAAGCAAGACAGACTTTTACTGGCGAGGTTGTCACCTATAACAGAAATCACTACCGCACAAGGGGGATTTTCAGCAGCAGAAACTGGGGAAAATCCTGTTCTGAACAATACGGACGGTGCTATCATATCTCCCAGCAACATTCACCACAAATTGGGGACCAAGGTGAAGAGATGCTAAAGAATAAGAAATTCCATAAAGAGCCCTTCCATTTCCACAAGTGAAAAAAAATGCATGCAGTCAAAGATTAAATGCCAGTTTGAAGAGGCATTCATACGCACTTCAAGGAACAGCTCCAATATAGAAAACAAGAAAAGAACATTTCTGAGAACTTCAATTAAGTACAAGGTAACTTGGAATCATTCCCATCCGTTCCTTAAATTTTCCAGACTATCTTTTCTCTTTCATTTTATGTATGGCTCTCAGAAAGGCTTTGCTACATCAAAGATACTTTTTGTCTCCTTTGTTCAAATGTATAAATTTGCCTACAGAAATTAGAAATATCATCAACAGTGAAAAATAATTTATTTGTAAAAGGAACTAACTTTTGTTTGAACTAGAGCTGGGAATTGAGATAATGTCTATGAATATGTGGAATGAATAGATGGAAGTATCTGAATTTATGGAAATACATGAATTCTCCTTTGCTGATAGAAAATTACAGTCAGGGCCCATTGCAAGCGAAATTAATATTCAACATAATCTCATTCCCACACAGGATCTCAAAGAGACAATTGATCTTGTTTCCACTGAAATCAATGGGAAAAACTCACCGAGTAGGTCTTTCAACAACGGAGCACAGCCAGCGTGACACCTGAGCTAACGCAGGTTCACACCTCCTGCCTGCTTCCAAGAAGCTTTGTTACTTCTCAGATTAGATTTGAATTTATGATCCTATGCCAGGTCCTTATTTTTCTGCTTTAAGTCACATACATAAAGCTCCATGGGAGCATCAGTAATTATGCTTATCACCCAGAGGTTACCTTTTTAGATGTATTTTCTAGATCTTCAATCTCCCTCTAAAGTAAGATGTTTTTCTTAATCAAGGTTGCCATGAGAGGCTCAGCACTTTCAGTCTCGCATGGAGGAATATTAGTGCTACCAGACATTATTTTTTATTTCTCTTTCAAATGCATTGATTTTTTTAATCTATTTTATTCCAAGAAGGAGCTGTGCCACCTATTTTACATTCAGAGTCTGCCTCAGGAGTTGTAATAACTTGAAGCACTGGATGCTCAAGCCAGTGTATAGCTGGAGTGGAGTTAGATTCGTGGTTGGTCCTGCCAGCTCGATGTCTTCAGCATCTGCTGAGAAAAGGGAAAATGTGGCATCTCGCAGCCCCCTGGGACAGCTGGGTGGTTAGGCCCAGAAGTCAGTGTCTTTGGGCACACATTACGGATGATCAGCATTCCTCCCCAACAGGACTGCTGTTGCTGATTTATTAATGTAGCAGTTAAAATCAAACCAGCACAGGAGAGTATCTGAGTCAGCTACAGCCAAGATAGGCATGCTAAAGGCAGGCAACTTTTTCCCTTGATATATGAGCAATCTCCACATCTCAAAACAGATCCCAAACTGTGTAACCCAGAGGAAAAAGAGGCTTGACAAAGATTACACCGTTCGACTTTTGCATGGTAGAGAGTTACACTTGCAAGAGGCACAGAGGAGAATGGGGCTTTTCTGAATTGGGCAATGATGCTTGCACGGGGACAAATCAATTTAGAAACTATTTGCAATGACCCAAGATTACAAAACAAACAATGGCAGTCACTTGCAAACTCACAGCAGCCTCTCATCCCGGCTGCAAAACATGCTGTGCTTTGTCATGGGAAGAGCCTGCTGCTGGCAAATCTTTATTCTCATATCTGAGGTGCTCTGTGTGGGGGCAGAAGCTGGGCAGAAATCTCAATACAGATATAATAAAATAAAACAGTGCCAGGAAAAAGTAGTGCTTAAAGCACCAGCCTCATTGTTTAGGGAAAATCAGGCTGGGATAAGACACTAAAATAACAGCTTCTTCTTTTCCCAGTCTTTCCTACCAGGCATGGTTTGGCCACGGCTCTCTGAGTAAGCGGTACCTGCCTGGTTTCAGGACCTTCTTGCTGGACAGGAGGTTGTTTCGGCACGCCAAGGGGACCTGCCTCCTGCCTGGTTATCCAGCAGTGCCTGGGTGGTGGATGGGTACCCATAGGAAGCTGCAGATGGGCCTTGTGGCCACCACAGTAAAGAGGGGTTAACTCCAGGGAAGGTATCCAAGCCTAAAAAAAAGGAAGAAAGGAAAACATGAGTTCCTCTGGAGCTTGAGAAAAAACTAAAAGAGCAGGAGCTTGGAACACGCAGCAGAGGGAAAGCAGACCTGGAGTGAGAGTGGGGAGCTGGGACCAAAAGCAAGCTCCATCGGTCACTACTGATGTACACTTTAACTTAACATTATTTAGAGACTGGTGGCTTTGGAACAGAAACCACAAGTAATTAACCTTGATCTGCTAATGGGTCAGCTCAGCTGAGAGCATTGGTTTTGCTGATAGGGATTACGTAAAGAGTATAGCAACCAATACAGACAAAAGTGGCTGAAAAAGCTGAAAAATGTTATAAGGATGGTCTGAAAGTAAGTTTATGACGGGTAAATAGTGATGGAGAAGTTCATTATGGCTGGAGCCAGGGAGCTGGCACTGCGGCTGTCAAACCTGATATAGATGTGGCAGGAATCTGTGAAGGGGGTGCATTTAGGAGGTGCCCCCCCTTCTGCCAAGTTGCCTCTGCCAGCGCAGGTCCTGAGGCCAGACAGTCCCGGCCTTCCCACTTCAAAGAAGGGGTGACCAAGGTCTTCTGTGGCATGGTATGTCCACTCCAAAACCTCAGGACAAATGCTGAGGCAGGTTGCAAGGAGCAGGCCAGATCTCATTTACCTTGTACCAAAGCCTTCAAAGTCCTGCTCAAATGAATGTTTCAAGTTGTGCACGGGGTGTATTAGAAGCCAGCCCAGGATGGGTGCCATGTGCCTCAGGAACTATCTTCTGCAGCATGCCTGGGGACACTGAGCAGCCTAAAGGCTAACGAGCACCTATGCAACCCTCCCGTTAGCTAGGCCAGAAGCCCATAGCACTATGTCTTAGACTAACGATCTCTGACATTGAACAAGAGCTGTTGAGGGAGAGAGGACATTCTCCTGACACAAGGAAGATTACCAGAGTTATGACAACTACTAAAGACAGGACTTCAGAATAGAAGGACCAGTGGTCTGGACCACCATGATCATCCTTATGCTACGTTGTTGGGGAGGTGGGGAAGACATGTTGGGAAGCTGATAATAAAAACCATAGTGGCATGTTCTGGGTAAAAAAAGAAACCTTTAAGGACCTCCTGCAGCTTCTTGGGCACAGTTCTTCGTAAATCCCGTTTGGTAAGTAGTGAGACTGTCCACATGACCATGTGCCTGGCATCTCAGCGATAGACTTGTCTTGGTCAGGGCAAACAGTCAAGTTTGAGACAGGCGATGCCAATGCATGTGTCAATGCACTTCTCTTACATCTGTTCCCAAGCACAGATGTAGACTGGTCCCTTTAAGCTGATCAGAGCGAATCCTGTCCTTGCCCTTGCTGCATCTTGACCTGCTCAGATGAATGTAAAGGTGTAAATCTGTATCTATGCAGGTGCTAACTTGGGGTTTGGCAAACTGCACTGATTCATTTGCATAACCTGATTGAGGGGCTGCTGAGGTAGCTCTCATTTCTCACGAGGCCACAAGATAAAATATCATTCCATATTCCAGCTTTCCTCCACTCTCCTCCAACATGGCACTAAGTGGTGTGGGAGGCAGAAAATATGTCATCATTTTTCCTTAAAAAGGGCATAAGGAACTGGAGACAAGGAAGTGTGCTTTCTGTGACAGGCAAATCAGAAGAAACTGTAATATACAACAGCATTAACAGGAGCCTAGGTAGATCTGGATATATTGGGGAAGAGTCAACATGGCTTCTCCAGGGGAAGCCATATCTCATAAATCTATTAGATTTCTTTGAAGATGTCAGCACAGGTCCAGGCAAGGATTAGCTGGCTGCTGTAGTTAAATTGCATTTTCCAAAAGTTACATTCAAGGTCTCTCACAAAAGGCACTTGGAGACACTATGATGTTATGGAGTATGAGAGGAAGTCCCTCCACAGATATATAAGTGGTTAAAAACATGTAACCAAGGGAAGGATAACTGATCAGTGTTCGTGTTGGCCAAAGACCAGTCACCGGGTCCCTTGGAGGCCTGTCCTGGGATTTGTACTGCGCGACACTCATCAATGATCTGGAAAAGTGGTGAATAATGAAGTGACAGTGTTTGCCTATGTGAGAAAATTATTCAGGATCATGAAATCTAACACTGACAGTGAAAAGCTCTGGAGGATCTTCTGAGACTGAGTTACTGACAATAAAACAGAAGATGAAATTCAGTGTAAATAAATGTAAGGTAATGTCAGTGAAGGTGAAAAAAATCCAGAATGCAACCAAGTTTAAAGAGACAACGATTAGCTCTGAATTAGCTACCACTGCTCATCAAAGAATTCATAGAGCACCGTGGAAGGCGCGCTGGGAAAGCTGCTCAGACCTGTGTCTGGGTCAAAAAGCAAGGAGGACGTTAGGCATCGCGAGAGAGAGAGATAACAGTACAGGAATTGTCATCATAACCAGCATGGAGAACCACGGTCCACCTTTATTTTGAATACTAGGTGTATGTCTGATCCTGCATCTCATAAAGGACACAGTAGGAAAAACAAAAAAAAAGTGAAAAGGCTGACCCAGTGATGTTCCTGATGCTGAGAGACTGAACAGACCAAGGTTATTCAGCTTGGATAGACCATGGAAGTCTATCCCAAGTGCTTTGGAGAAAGAAAATTGGAGTTGGTGACTCCCTCTTTCTGGCATTACAATAAGAAATGAAAGCATCGGGAAGCAGATTTAAAATGATGACTTGGAAGCACTTTTTCCACACAGGGATTCGGGCATGTCAAAAGACATGTGGTATGTTCAAAGCGGACAGGTCTGTCAGCGGCATAGACACAGCAGTCCGGCTGCAACCAGCAGCTCATGATGCTCCATGAAATGCGGGATGCCGCCGTGCCAGAAGCGCTCAGTGCTGGACTGGTTTTCACACACTTTGCTGTCGTGTGTGTTGCTGGCCACTGTTCCAGGCAGAACACAAAATGGCTTTGCAGGCATTTGGTCTGTCCCGGTACGGTTGTTTCGCTGTCTTCATGGTGATGAACCCAGGACCCTTTGATGGGTGTCCAAGGTTAAGTCACAGCAGAACCCACTTGCTGTTCACTGTGCCTAAAATGAGGGGTCTTCAGGCTCAGAGAGTGCAGCTCAAATGCTCTTCTGTATTTGTCACCCGAAGCAGAGCTGTAGCCCATCTGGCCTCAGCAGAAATGTTGTAGCAATCTGCTTCAAATTCAAACCTAGTACAATGTGGGAGAACGCAACTGAGGAGCACAGCACAGGAAATCTTTACTTTTCTCGTGCACATAAGGCAAAGAGGAAAAAAATATATATTTTTTATAAATACCAGAATTATTCAAACATAAATGTGCTACAGGAGCTTTTGTCTATAGACAAAACATCTGTTCTCAGAGGAACAGATGAAAGCATGTGCTGTAGAGCACTGAAAGGATGCACAATGAGAAGCCACCTTTGCTGCCCCATCTCTGGAGGCCAGGCAGGAGGGACCGCTGCCAATCCTGCTCACCGCTGAATTGCAAAGTGCTCATTTCTCTTCAGGATGCTGAGGTAGCACTCAGCTTCCCTACGTTTGGCTCTCCTGTACGCAGTATTTAATTCCTACCTTTCTTCTTTTTTCCAGAGGGACACAATTAGAAATAACCCGTCAGAGTAAAATAACCAAAACTCACATTCTGTCTAAAAGTCTATTTCAAGAAGAAAGAAGATTGCGTGTGAAGAAAATGCTCACCAGTGAGGTTCGACATCAAAAGAATGTTTTGCATGGACTAAATAGAAGTATTCATTTTTCATACATGCACAGATTCACACTGACACCAGTTAGACTTTCATACGAGCACACTTTGTTTACTTAAAAGCTTGAAGGAAGGGAAAATGTCACAAATGCTCATGTAAGCCCGCATGTGCACCAATCGGACACATCCAGCATGGCTGTTTGTACAAGCAAAGATCTCCCAATAGGCCAAGAAGCGTTCACATAAATCATCTGCCCAATCATTTAAGAGAATGAATAATTCATAGAAAGGCAAATGTGTTCACAAGCAATTCATATTAAGAGCTAGGAGCTACGTTCAAGGAATGGATTTGCTGTTCTTTATCCCTGTGAACCTGAACATGCTTTTCCTTGGCTCCTGACTTTCATGAACCTGGAGCAATTCTGAAGCTCCATCCTCAAAATGTCACTGGTTGTTCCCCGTCCCAAGCTGCTTGTCCACTCCCTGCGCCTGTCCCAACAGATGAAAACCGCGGTGTCTCCCACAAGCGGTGGTGCTATTTAGTATGACACATCTAAATTACTTAATGGGAGTAATTTCATTTCTTTCTTCATTTCTTATTTCTTGAGGCTGGTGGTAAAGGCACACAACTGGTTTGCTTGAGCTGTACAGCTCACAAAGACTTGTGTCTGTCCATGTCCAGAGTATGTCCATGCTCTGCCCTGCGGTTTCTCTGTTTCTCCAGCTGTGAAATGGTGAGGAAGATACTGAGCAACTGGAAAGTTTCTGACATCTAGGTGGAACGTGGGCTTTATATCAGCCAAGCTCTACTTCTTACCACCAGTTCTATTTGAACCTAAAGGTGGTGGGGTAGTGCTGGGACAAACAGACAGGCAGATGTGCTCCCTGCAGGGCTGGCTCTACCTTCTCCTGCCCCAAGCCCTTAGCTCCAGCACCACCAGAGAGGTAAGGGGGCTCTATCAGTGTACCCTCATCTAGAGAAACAGCCTTTAGGAGGGAGATGACAGGGAACACCAGTCAGTCAAGAACCCTTCTGCTCTCAGGCACCCTTGATACCTTCAGTCACATCTTTTGGGGGAAAACTGGGTTGTTGTTTTGTTTTGTTTTGTTTTCAGTGTCAGGCACAGCAGAACAGGCCCAGTTCTCTTTAGTCTTGCATGAGATGCAAAATATAAATAGGAGCAAAAGGTTTCCTATATCTGTCCTCAAAAAAATTTGCTGTGCAGCCTCAAGTAATATTGCATGCTCAGCTATCAATTCTGTTTTCCAGGACACACTTACAGAATCATTCCTAAAACTTCTGAGAAAGTATTGCCAAAAGAAGTGTGTTCATCCTGCAGCTGCCCAGATTCCCAGGCAACAACCATTTCTAGAAATCAAAACAGCCTTTCTGTTAAGGAAACTCTCTCATGGAGAGATGTAAGCCACATCTAGAACATTTCAGACCCAGTCCTATCCTTGGACTGCAGGAGAAAAATACACCCCTCGCCCTGACCCAGGGCAATGATCTTCACCAGTCTAAAAGCTGCACTGGTCCTGCTGTCCACCTGCACGACCGGCTGCTGATGCACCGTGCGTATACTCCCTCCGTGTCTAGTCCCCAGTGTTCAGAAACACCGATTACACTGAGAGCTGATGAAATATGATTACATTTTTCTCTTCATTAAACATGATATAGAATCATAATTCACACATATAAAATTGTTTTATTCCTTTTTCCTGTTTGCTTTGGAATTATTTCATGGTCTCGACAATGTAGGTTTAGCAATGCTGTCTCTTCTGCAGAGCCAGTCAGCCGCCAGTACCCTGCAATTTTAATGATCTAATCCGACAGCTAGCATGCTTTAATTTAAAGTTTTATTAACGACCGCTTTCTACCCTCAAAGACTATATTAAAATTTGTTAATGGAATTGGAGATTATAAATGCCCCACTGCAAGGCCCACTTGTGCTGTTCTGCACCACCCCCTTTAGAATTCAGAGCAATCCTATTAACTCTTCTTTATGTTTTGTATAGGTCATTTTGATTGCAGGTTTTTTGTGTACTTCCCTTATGAGATAGCGTTCCCCGAATCTAAGCATTTGAAAGAATATAATTTTACAAAAGATCACATATTTCAGATTCATTATCCTTCAATAGTGAGCTTAAAATTTAATTTCTTTGACTTATTGCAAATTTCTTGAATCTACCGGGGGAATGGAAATGAATTCCACGGGCAGCGTCGGACCATGTGACAGAAATGACAGAATCCACCCCAACCGCTGTTGAAAAAGGAGAGGAAGAAGAGGGAGGAGGATGGAAGGACATGCGCCATTCATAGACATAAACTTGCAGGATCAGGACAACCAGTTGTGCTCTACATGCTTGGAAGTGTGAAGCCCTTTGCACAAAACATCGCTTTTTCCACGCACCTTGTTACCGCATGAAGGCGGCGTCTGTTAGCCTGGACTTTTAATGGGCGTCTTGAGACTCTTCACTAGGTCCCCGAGACTGCACTTGTGCATCAGGGCCCCACGTTCAGTGTGCCATGAAAGGGGTACCCCTACCCATTATTTATTTTATTTAAGGAGTCAGTAAAAGCATCACCGGCCTCTAAATCTCCACAGATCCCAGCACCAATGGTTATTGTTTGCAGCGTGTCTCAGGAAATGCACTATTAATCATCTGTTGTATAGACTTAATTTCTCACAATTCTCCCCTCTTTATTTTCCGTTGTTATTGTTCCTTTCTCCTGCTTAAACATTTCAGCCACCCAGTGAAAAGGCAGAAACAACATCAGGTTCTCAAGAAACCAAACAATCAATCAGTTCACCAGCTTCACAATGGGACTCAACGGGAGCAGCAGGGCAGCTGTCTGTTGTTTGAATATCACTCACCCGAAAGGCTTGGCCAGTGTACAGAAAAAGCAGTTATTCACAGGAAAAAGAGGTAGGTGAAGGACACAGAGGGGGATTTCTAAGTGGAAATTTTTACATTAGAGATGTTTACACTTAAGCTACTCATCTGGTCTCCTTTTACAGCTGAGGAAAAGACATTGAAACGTAGGGTGCACCTCATCTGATGCATTTGAAATATCAACCTTAGGACAAAATGAACCAGTCATGCTGTGAAGTGCCCATTTCTCTCCAGCCTCCCCTAAAAATAGCCGGAACAGTTGAGCAGGGTACAGTGTAGACCTCTGAAGTTAGGGAAAATGTACTCCCCACTCTGTAGGGAGTGCCATGATCAGATCCCCAAGAAAAGGGTTTTTCCAGTTGGCAGGTAAATCCTACTGCACCAATCCCTGGGTGCTCCAAGCTTTGCATGCCAACTGAGTGTAATCAGTGGCAGGGAAGAGCACTGGACTAGGTGTAGCATCTGAGAGCCATACAACCCCTTTTACAGCAGATTTATATGATTTATTGTTTCCCTACCTCCTGTTTGACTGTGACAGCCTATGGTGCCAAACAAATCAGTGTTGCAGGTGGGTAGTCAGTTCCTCTCCATCTTCCCTTCCTCAACTTCATACTCATCATCCTTCATACTGTCGTTCTTCACTTAAGCCCTTTGTACTGCTGATGAGTTCCCCTACCACTGTGGCATTCACATATTCAGTCCTTGGGTGGCTTTTGCCTGTCCCCACCTCTCCACCACCAAGATTCTTGTAATGCACAGCAGTAGACTCCGGGCCCTCCTTATTTCTCCCTTTTTCTTCTGAAATCCTTCCAAACTGTCAACAGCTGTGCAGCGTGAGGCCTCCAAACCACCTGTGACAAGGGTGAGGTTCCTGTTAGTAAGGCACTCTCCACTTGGGAACGCTCATGTTGCTTGGGGGTAGTATTTCCCCATCCCTGGGTCCTGATATAACTATGCTCCTCACAAAGTCAGGTAGACCTTCCTCTGGTTGCCTGTGCTTAGCCCACTTTTGGTTGCACACAAGCTGTTTGCCATGGGGATGTGCAGCCAGTGTACACAGTAGAAGTGTAGAGAAAAATCACCTGGACCCCCGTATCTTGATGCTATGTGACCTAAAATCAAGGATACTGAAACACTCAGTGGTGGGACGTACAGCCAGTTGAGTATTTCTCACTCTCAACGACCTAATGCTGCCACACGTTGTTTCTTGTTGCCGGCTCCTCCCCAGCCCTTGCAGCCCCATGCATGAGTTTCACCGCTGTTGGATCCTTCCCATTTCTGCCCTGTGACCTTGCCCCTTTTGGGCCGGCAGCCTGTTATACGCTCAGGAAAGACGGAGCAGCTCATCACGTCAGGAGCGCGGCTCACCGGCCTCAGCATCCCAGCTTGCACATGCCAGAACTCGTGTCGTGATTTAATGCTCTCACCCACACCTAATAGGCTACGTTAAATTGGTATATTTGTTTCGTTTGCTGGCTCCTTATACATCACCCGACCAGGGCTTGGAAACAATAGCACATGACTGCAGGATTCAAGTCAAGATGACGTGAATTGTGAGCATGCGGTTCAGAATTTATCTTTTGTGAATATTTGTGTGTTAAAGTTACAGATTTGCTTTTTCACCATATTTGCAGTAGCACTGCTCAAATATTTGTGCAGACTGAACACAGCTTAATTGAAATTCAGTTGAATTCAAATTAATATTCATGACTTTTTTTTTTCCTTCCACTCTTCATTCGGCTCTAAATGGAAGCAGCTTCCTGCTGTGGAGGGGGCAGCTGTAAGCTGGTAGACTCCTGTAAGGGTGAAAAGTTTGGCAATCCAATTTGAATTTCTTGAAGCAGCCACACACTGGATGTCACTGCTATCTACATCGTTTGCATGTATTGACAGGCAGGTCTTGAGCTCAATCAGTTTGTGCCTGTGTCGGGTGGGTGCCGATTGCTGGAGATTTGCAGCACCTCACTCCGCATCGCTGCTCGCACCACCTGCTCCTTCCTCCTTGGCACCCAGCTCCCGTCACAGTGACGGTGCCCTCTACGCTGTTGATCACTCCAGCTCGCAGCTCTGTGCCTTTGCAAGGCTGTCCTCCAAGCAGCAGCCAACCTCCCACTAATTTAGCTCCCATGAAAGGCATGAGCGTGCCGTCAACACAAAGCGGTTGGGACTTCTCCAGGAGGGAAGGGCAGAGATTTGCGGCTCTGTGGAAGCGGAGAGGGATTTGGGGACATTGCTTATATGTAGCTGTGCAGGAACAGGGCTGAGCTCACTGAGACCCCAAGCCCATCAATTGCTTTCATGATCATAGATCATGTGATTTCTATTGAAGGTGAGCTGATATTTTTAGCAGAATGTGATGAAACCCCACACCTCTATAAAGCATCATTTCCAGACCTTATCCACTTTTCCGTGTCTAGTCAGACTGCTGCTCTCTGTCTGCCACTAAGGAAATCTTGCACGGGGAGATTAGAGATGCCTGGCACAGTAAAACCTTCCTCCAGTCACCCAGGAAACATAAGACATTTTTCTTCTTCTTTGGAAAAACATGGAAATTAAATTGGAAGCACTACATGCGTGCAGTTCTACCCAGATAAACTCACAGACTGTCAGGATGCAGATGTTCCTGCGGACTATTACTGCTCACATGTTTTTCAGAGCATCCCAGGTAGTCTGAAAGTGCTTTTCATCAGGTATTTATGGTCCTCAGTAAAGCACCAAGATAGAAATATTATAAAATACACATTTAACAAGAAAAATACAGGAACAGTGAAAAATACCTAGAGGCACTGCAATGCTTTGAAAGATCTTGGAATCATCTCGGATTATTTTTTCCGAAGGTGGGTTTTTACTACCACTGACCCTGTATATAGTCACAAATACTCTTTGTTTTCCTCTTGATTTTTAGATTTTTATATGCTTCATGGCTGCAACACCTAAAGGAAATGGAGGCAGGTGCAGCAGCAAGCCAGCTTTTCTCCTCAGGTATGGAATAGGCAGCAGACCTAAGGCAGGAGTCCTTGCAGCAAAGAGACTTTATGACTCCCAAGCGCCGTACCCCTTTCCTGCCTTAGCAAGGAGAAAAGCATAAGATAAATTTATCACGCCTCTAAATACCAGTGTAGCTGAACACGGATTTTAAAAAGTCACCGTAGTGCTCCAGCCCCAATCATGCCTCTATGGCGTATCATCACCACAAATCACAGTTAGGGTTTCCCAAGCACCATGTTTGCATTTCCATACCTTAGCACATTGCTGGCGATAACTGTAATGCCCCCAGGCTGTAAAACTCAACATTAAGTGCCACAGTAGTGCAAAGGACAGTTGCAGGGGGGGAAGGGATGCCCAGGATTTATAAAATATCCTTTTTTCAGTGCTTTGATTTTATAACAAGGTTTCATGTTTGGGTGGAGAGCTTCCACTCTGGTTGTGTCTCATGAAAGTCATTATCTAAACTGGAGCACAGGCACCGCTGCGCTGCATCAGCTAAGGCATCCCTCTAAGCCAGAAAACTCTCTCTGGCATCAAATGCTTCAGGGAAATGTGTAGGACCTCTAAAGGAATTTGTTTAGAGATGGCTTATCACCAAATAAACTTTATTTTAACTCCTCAGATGTCTGTACCCCTAGATTCAGGGTTAGGATGGTGGCAGCACCGCCGTGGTGAATTGTCACAAGCTGGAAAGAGGTGGTCCCAGGAGAAGAAATCATCTGGAATATGTTTGTAATCATCTCACTAGCCGGCTGTGGGTCTGGACATCTGGGCTTCCTCTACAGCCAGAGACCTTTGGAGGAAGACTCCTATGGTCATGGGGTAATTCAGGCTCGAAGGGTCCTCTAGGTGTCACCTAGCCTGACCCCATCCCACCTTTCTTAGATGCCTGTCTTAGGGTGGAAGGAAATGTTATTTGAAAGCACAGCAAGCTATCTTTTAGGAAGCAAACTTGAGGGGAATTGAATCACACCATGTACTGTGCCATAATATATGTGCACAAAGGGTTGAGCAGGCAGCCTTAAGTCTGAATAATTTTTCTGCCTCAATATGTTTCCTATATTTCCACTTTAGCTAGTTTTCCTTCTCCTCTGGGGAAATTTCTACAGGAGTGCCAGGCAGAAGGTGCAAGACCGAGACATCTCCTAAGCTGCTGCCACCTGATCTCTGTGATCCTGAAGTCCTGCAAATGGAAAGGGACCGAGACAGGGTAAAAAGAGCTAGCGAAGAGCAATCCAAGGTGAGATGGATCCCCCCGTGCCCATGTACCCTCAGCATCACAAGGCTGGATCGCAGCCAGCGCAAGTTTTACCATCCTGCGTGCACTGACCACTTCACCCGTGTCACTGGTACCCACACAAGGCTCACCAGGCAGCAGTTTCTGGATTTCTCAGTGTTTCTTTGCAAAACACAGGCACAGCAATTGCTGCTGCCCTCCAGCCCTCTGGTCCTGCACTTGCTTTGGCAGCGAGATGAATACTGTTGCAGCTCACCCAGCAGCTCAGCCACTGTATTATTAGGTTTCTTCAAAACCGCTGAATGCCCCATCTAGACCCAGTGACTTAATATTTTTTAAATTACCTATTTGCACCAGGGCATCTTCATTTGATACCTTAATACTTAATAGCAACTCACCTTTATTACCAGAAAAGAGCAAGTCAAGAGAAGATTTCTCCCAACATCCCCTGAGGTGAGAACTTATGAAATGAAATCATTTCACTTCTCAGCTGTGTCCTCATCTTCCTTAATTGTTCCCTTTAACTCCTGGGGAGCCAGCAGACCTGTCTCGTTCCTTTGCAGGCTTTCCTGTTCCTGCCAGAATTGAATTATCTATTGTTTGTTTTCATTCCTACCAAGTCTTGCTACTTCTTGCTGGCTTCCTGTTTCCCCTCTTTCATGCTGTATTTTCTGCCCCTGTTTATTGACCTCATGAAGGTTGGCTTTCCATTTTTTGAAGGGCCATTGTGTGGCCTAAACACCTTCCTGAACCCTGCCATTTACCTGCCTTCGCTCCTGCCTTCCTCCCGCGCTCGCTGATCAGACCCACGCAGGCAGTTTGAGCCCCTTTGGTATTGTCAGGTCCTGCTATAGCTAAGCATATGCTGAAATCTCATTAATGGCAATTAAAGTTGAGCATGTGGTTAAGTACCTTGCAGAAGGTAGTTGTTTTGCTATGTCACTCCTTAAAAAGCATCCATGTCAAATTTTAGAATTTTAATCTCTTTACTTTTGACTCTTGATGCTGTCAGCTGGCTTCCTCATTTTGTTGAAATCTCTCCGTCTAAAGGTTAGCATCACTGTGATAGGATTTGATCCTCTTCTTTCCCAAGGATGATGAACATAATTACATTCTTAACAAGTGAATTAAATTACAGCACGATTTCTCTAACAATGAGCACTCTCCCTGCAATGTGCTGGAAGTGTCGCTGAGCCGATTGTGCGCAGGAGCCTGCCCCATGCTTCAGAATGAGTGAATCTTCTAAATTCTATTCCATGCGTTATTGGGACTTTAAAAATTATGTCTTATTCATCTATTGATGACAGCGGCCTCTTGGGTGTAAATTGAAGCAATTACGAAGGATCATGCAAATTAATCAATTATTTTCAGATTATTACATTCAAGCAGTAGTCTTGCTCTTCGATTTAGTTAAACTCTGCCTCTGAGTCAATTTTCAAACCTCCAAATTAAGCTATTTATTAGCTAAGAAGATCTGGAAAAAAAAAAGTTACACTCATGAATCGAATGGCAGAAGGGGTCATTCTAACATAACAATCTTTAACACATAAACTGCGATATTTAAGAACGTACAGAAGTGCTAGTCCTGACCCCAGCGTGAGTGGGATGTTTGGAATCATGTAAAACACAGCAACATAATCCTGGCTCCATGCACAAATCTCAGTGCAGCCGCAACATTGAAGGTGCAGTGCTTTAACAGAGTCCCAATGCTGCTGGGAGGTGAGGGACAGAGGGGACACCAGGGGCCAAGGGGACACGCTGCACTGGGATTGCGGTGGGACAGATGCCCTCTGCTCCTGCTTGCCTTGGGTGGATGCTTCAGGAACCGGTCCCGTCATCAGTTCTGGGGTTTCCTTTGCTGACAGCTTATGGAGAAGGTGGCACCAACCCTGCACCCCCAGGGAGCCCAGGGCTGGGGATGGGACCCCTTCAAAGTGCTACAGATGCTCCTGTCCCAGCTCCTAACTTCCCCTCTGTGGCTTTAATTTTCCATCCATAATGGATTATCACGGCTCTTCCAGACTAGCCCAATTAATGCAAATACCGATGATAGCTAACAGGAAATAAAATGAGAAGTAGGAGGCGAGCCGAGGGGCTTCTCACCCACGATCTCAGCCCCGTGGACGCTGTGCGGGCAGGGGCAGGCAGCGCTGCATCCTGCCGGTGCCAGTCAGGGAAGCTGCCCGGGAGGCTCTGCTTGTGGCGGGGCAAAGCCCACCGCTTGTGCACACTCCTGTCCTCTGCCCACCATTCAGGCAGAGGGGTTACAGGGTGGCTGAAGGTTTTTGAGTTTTAATTTAAGTGATTCTAAACCAGCTTTGGGTTTATAGCTAATAAGACATTAGTATGCTAATTAAATTATCCATGGAGTGGTATAAAGAGGCCTTCCTGAAGTTTAATGGCTGTGTAAAAGGTAACTCTACTTGCGATGTAATTAATTCATGGAACAATAAATGTATAATTAGATTCTTATTAATATCGGAGAGGCTTTTCCTGCATTAGGAAGGAGGTGGGGGGACTGGTCATTCTGGCTTTCGACGTGGGAGAAAGGACATGTCAGCTCCTGACTGCAAAGCACCTCCACCCTTCGCAGCCTCCCTGTGTCCACATCTTCTCCATCCTGGCCACCAGAGCCAGGCAAAGATACGCTCCCTACAGAAAGCTCCCACAGCCCACAGGCTTCCTCCCAGCGTCACGTGGGGCAAACGGAAGCACCCACGCAATGAGCTTTCCCATGCATGCTCTTCTGGGACTGCTCAGAAGAGGGACGATTCATTTTTTAAGAGCAGTAGGACAGGAGAGCTTCCTCAGAAAAACTAACCCTGCCCTGGACTCAAGTGACCAGGAAAAAAAAACAGTGGTTCCTCTTGAATAAGCAGGTGCTCCAGCTAATCCTGGTCTTCCCCAGGGCCGTGAAGTCTTCCGAGTACAGAGAGGGATGCAAATACAAAGAGGGATGTTTCTTTGCTGGAAAGTGAGTGGTATGCTATGTTTCTTTGCTGGAAAGTGAGTGGTATGACCTCACAGCTCCATGAAACCTCAGAGGAGCTGCTGTGTCTGTCAGCAGAGCAGCTCTCCCAGCATACATGCTGCGATCTGCTCCGTAACATCCTGCATGGGTCACCCCACCAGCTGCTCTGCTGCACAGCCAGCCCCACAGCATTTGCAGAAATCTGCCAGACCCGAGGGATTTCTAAACTCAAAAGCTGAGTTTCAATTGCATATCAAGGAGGAAGCATCAGTTTTTAAGCAGAGCACCCCAGAAGTTGCAGGGTCTGGCAGCAGGGAAACAAAAAAGCCTTCATTCTGCCTTCACCCACCGTGTCCTCCTGTCCTGGGCTGCTCACAGCCAACACGGGGGCTCTCAGGCATTGGGGTCCCACCCCAGCCTTCCCTGCAATCCCTGGGACCTGCAGGCTTTGGGGGGCCTCCCCAGGCATCCCCCCACCAGGCTGGACCACCCTGCAGAGCTGGGACAGCCCCAGAGAAAACAGCCACCCACCTTGCAGGGGCTTCTTCATGCCCAGAGGGGCACAGCAAATGCTCTGAGAGCAAACAGATGAAACCTACTCTCTGGCTTGGTCCTAGCTGCGGGGAAAAGGGTCTTTGTGTGGGAGGACACCATTTCTGGGCAGCGCCCTGCCAAGCTGAGCTCTGTTTCTGCTCCCGCTCAGCATCTCTCCTGGCAGCGGGTACCACCTCTCTGTCCAGGGAGATTTCCTCCACCTGCACACAGACATGTCTCCTCACCCACCATCTGCCGACGGTCCAAGCAATGCCAGGACAACAGCTCTCACCGTGCTCAGAGCAGACTGGCCAAAGCCCACAATGCCAGCCATCCTGCCTCCAGGAGAAAAGACGACATGTGGGTGTGCATTACCTCTTCCAAGAGATTTTTGCAAAGAGTCAGAGTAAGGGTGAGTCCCAAAGCTCCTTCTCTCTGAAGCTGGACCCCAGGGTTTCTATGATAAGAATGACTTGCATCAGCTCTGGTCTTGGACATACCTTTCTGGAAAGGTGGATGAGGGTCAGCAAATTCCAGCTGAGCAGAAAGCTCTTCAAAACCAACCAGAGTTTACTGGGGATCTCATGAGAGGAGAGGCAGAAAGCCCCAGGGCAAATGCTACAAGTGAAAGTCAATTCTGGTATTTATAAGGGAAATGAAACTGCTGAGGCTGCCTCTGGGGAAGGGGAAAGGCACCCGTGGGCGGTGGGGAGCTCCTGGGATGACAGGCATCGCAGGAGCATCCGGGGATTTGCCGTGATCCGGCCACTCCAGGAGTGAGTCAGCATCCCTGGAAACGCTGCTGCTAGCCAGGAGATGAGTAATAACATCTCATCAAGCACAGCTGGTGAGTTTATCCAACAAGGATGCAGGACGGGAAACAGTGCAATATCTTTCTCATGCTACCGGACCACGCTGCCTCTGGCAGTTCCCGCTGGTTGATGCTCCTTCCCCAAAACGCCTCTACTGACCTGACGGTGACCTGACACAGCAGTGATGCAGAAGAGGGCTGAGCATGTTCCCAGACAGTCCGGTGCCATCAGGG
Source organism: Aptenodytes forsteri (assembly GCF_000699145.1). NCBI lineage: Eukaryota > Metazoa > Chordata > Aves > Sphenisciformes > Spheniscidae > Aptenodytes > Aptenodytes forsteri. Next base: position 439,745 of record NW_008795299.1, read on the forward strand.
GCTGTTTTGTCGGTGCCGGGGCCCCAAGCCCTTGCTGGGCTCCCGTAGAAATACCTCGGGGAAAGTGAGGGGATTTCAGCGAGACCAGCAACCTGCAGAGCCTTTGCTCAGCTTCCTGCCCACGACCCCGCTGTTGGGCAGTCAAGGCTGGTCGTTAGCAATTAATTGCCTTTGTGGCTTGTTCGTTACAGCATCTTACCAGACCCATGACACAAAAGCTGAAAGTCACCCCCCGCAGGTGGCTGAGCCAGCCTCACAGCTCACTGCTCCAGAAAGGGGAAATCTCGTGCTCCTTCCAGCTCCGCTCCTCCCTTGTGCCTCTCAGCATGCTCAGGAGAGCCAGGCAGACAACGTTTGCATGGGTAACAGGCAAAGCAAGGTTTGTCTTTTCACCAGGTCAGCAGTGACAGCACCTTATCACACAGCCAGAGCAGTGTCCAAGGCAGCTCACGGGGGAGGAGGACAGCAGGACATCCTCCTGTGGTTGCAGCTCAGTGAAGCTCATGCAAGCGTCCTTTGAGTTGTAACCTGCAACCTGTTCCCAACTCAGCAAACAGAAAATCAAAACAGGACACAGGTGACAGCCATCAGAAATGCCCATTTTGAGGACATCAATCACACCAAACTTTGCAGAGTCCTGCCAGAAACAGGGAGGCAACAGACTGAGTTTTCTCCCCAGCTCAGGCAGCGCAGTGCCTGCTCTCCTCCCTGCTCCACACTTCCTGCTTCAGCAGCTTCCCCCCATGACGCCGCTGATCCCTGCTCCAGGCAGGTGTCACTTCTGGAAGATAACCCCCCGGAGCTGAGTCCCAGCATGTTGGCAGGGCAGCTTTGGGGTAGTGTTTGCTCCGGGAGTCAGGCTGCTGCCTGCCATCGCTCATGGCTCCCAGCCCTGGGTAAGAAGAAATAAGCCAGGGAAACAAAGGCACGCGAGGTCCTCAGTCGTCATCAAAACTAGAGAGGTTTGCAGTTAAAGGGGTGGCACCTTGTTTTTTCTGACCCTGAACTCAGCTGGATCTAAAGCTCACTCAGACTGCGAGAAAACCAACTGTATTGCAGGGCACCGAGCGTGACAACGGGAAGCAAATCTGGCTCCCAAGACCCACAGTGCCATCAGCATCCTGGCAGAAGCCCAAGGCTTATCCAAGAAGGTTTGGAGCAGGTGGGCTTGCATAAATGTTTACAGAGTACATATCAGAGACAGGCTCTCATTCAGGAGGATGTCTGCGGAGGGATCAGTTCCCAGGTTTCTTCAACACTGTCCCAGGACTTGCTCTTCAGAGATATAAGGGATACTAGTGTGGGTTAAATTCCTGTCCCGATAGCTATGTGGCCCCACAATGGCAAGAGCAGTTCCCGGCTGCCAGGCAACCTTGTTTTTTCTTTCCTCTTCCCTTTTTTTAATTTTTCTGTCCCTACTAACAAATTATCCTATTAGGACATAACCATATTTTCTGCTTTCAGAGTCTTTCCCTTTTCTTTCCACAGAAAGCCTATTCAGGCAGATTTTTTAAAAAACGGTTACAAATCCCTGGCAAATCATTCCCCCATCTCAGACTCGAGAGGAGAAGCAGCATTCATTTCCTTTCCATTTCTGCACACATAAAACACTTCCCAGCCCTGGTCCAGCCCCAGCTGACTCAGTGAGCTGGAGAAATGTGCATTCAGACGCAAGTGTGAGCAAAGAATGCCTGGGGCGGAGGCAGCCTGGGGATGGCACCGGAGGGGAACAGCTCATGGGCAGGGATGGGGCTCATGCGTGACGTTCCCTGCCTCGCTGCAGGGAGGTGGGAGCAGGTGCTGCTCTCCTCTCCAGGTGGTTTCTTTGCCCCTTGAAAGTGGCTTTCATGGCATTTCTTGGCTGGTGTCTCTGGGCTTCCTTGAAGAAAAAGTGTGGGGCAGGAGCTGGTTTGCTGCCTGCTGCTGTGCACCCCTTCCTCCCCATCAGCACCCACTCTCGGGGAGGCAGGAGGAGCGGGGGAAGCACCCGCAGGGGCTCTGGCCCCAGAGAGACACTCCTGCTCCTAACCCGAGCTGGCAGAGAGCAGGAGCACAGCCGATGGAAAGTGCCTTTCCCCTGTCTGCCTCCCCCATCCCATCAGCTGGGGCTCTGCCACACCAAGGGATGAGGGATGGCACCTCCGCGGCTATCTTTCCCAGAGCTGCCCACAGCAGCAATAGATCTATTCCTCTAATTTTTGGTTTCTTTTTGCTGCACTGAATCCGCACTCACCATCAAACTGTGGAGCAGGGGAGCCGGGACTGCTAACTGCCCAGCACACCTTCCTGGGTTCTTTTTCACCTGACTGAGCCCATCTTCTCCAGAGGCACAAGAAAGCTTTCATACTGTGCCATGTCAAGTGCTGTGCTGAAATTCAGGTAGATTAAATCTATTGCGTTTTCCTTCCATTAAAAAAAAAATCAGCTATCTTCCCAAAAAAGAGACAGCAGGTTTATCTCACTTGATCTTCTTCTGGTAAAGCCACATAACACTTTATTCCATTTCATATCTACCTTCATGTACCTTCCCTCCTTTTCTGTTGCTGTTTCCTCTGTCCTAAACCCTACGTATTATTTTAGGCCAGCACAAAGGCTAGCAGGACTTTAGGGTTAAATTTTTCTTCTTCCTTAGCAGCAGGGCATTTGTTCTTCAGTCAGATGCCACTAATTAGATTATATCAGATTTATTAAAAATATTTCCCTCCTCATCCATGCACCTGTGACCCCATTCTCCCCATCACTGCTCCTCTGCAGCGTTTCTGTGTCCCTGCACTGACTGCAGAGGGAAAGCTCAAACATCCTCAGGGCTTCCAGTCCTCTGTAACCAAGTTTAAAAGCCGTCTGCCAGGGTCTCTCTTTCCGTTGCTTGTTGTGACTTTCCTGCCTGCTGGCTTGTCTGCAGATCCAGGCAAAATGCTGCTCCCTCTCTGCGTGGCACAGGGGAGACTGTCACCACGTTTCATAACAGCCACTGTGAGCCGGACTCTGGTTTGGAAGAGACTTTCTTCCTTGCTCCTGCAGGAAAATTAATTTCTCTTAAATGTGCTGATGTGCAGATAATTTGCCCATGGACCCAGCAGATTTGCAGTCAGCAGGTCGCCCAGTCAGTGCCAGAGAGCAGAGTGTCATGCCAGACGATGTCTAACGTCTTCTGAGTGATGGGGCTGTGGTCTTGGAAAGGCACCCGGTGCTATCAGTCCTTCACGAACTCCTTTGGAGACAGTCTGTGGGAGAGGCAAGGGGTGGCCAGCAGACCCCCGCCGCACCCACCCTGGCAGCAGGGAGAGTTGCAGGCAGGAGCCCTCCTCTCCACCAGCCAGTTTCGGTCCCAGTGTGCTCGACCCCCTCCCCAGCAAAGGGCTTTTTGTTCTTCAGCCAGTTTCTAACACATCTCCTGTGAATAACCTGCGGTGGCAGCCCACGTACAGCTCCCGCAGACCGACAGCTTTGCGAGATGGGCTTGAACATCACAGCTTGGAGAGAGAAAGCTGTGCTGACCCCAAGTAGGATGAAGTCCCTGGGGAGATTGGCCAAGTGGCTGTCAGTAACAGCTCTGCAGATATTCTCGCTAAAGCAAACCAGCATTTAGAGGTCCTCTGGAAACAGCAGCTGACTCTCAGTCAGGAAGCCAGCTCAGCAAAGCCCTCAATGCTGCCATTTTTGGACTCCACAAAGTGGCTCTTTCTCTACAGATTTCCACTCACCCAGATGTTTTTTGTCTCCAGCATCATCACATCTGGTAGATGCCTTTTCCAACACCTCTGGAAGGTTACTCTCCTGGACATATTGGGATTCCCATGTTCCCAGCGAGCTACTTGATCCGAGGAGAAACCAGCACAGGCGCAGACCCAGCCAAGACCACCTATTCCTCCACCTAGAAACACCACCCTAAAAAAAGTTGATAAATAGAGGTGTTCAGAGTAAATATAACTAGGTTACAAATTACTCTCCAGTTTTCCAGCACCTTCACCACTGCTGCTTTTGCTCAAACTGAGCCTGTCTGGGAAACTGAAGATTTACTTAAATATCACATCCCCTACCTTGGCAGCATGGAGGCATGTTGAGACACACTTCTGCTCGTGTTTGCATTTGGGCTGCCCTTAACTTCTGATCACAGCCATAACTTCCGATCACAGCCATAACTTCCAGCTAGCCTGAGGAGAAGTATTTGTTACGCGATCTTCAATTAAGAGATGTTAATTGGCAGGTTACCTCCTGACTCCTGCTCTCAGGATATCCTGGCACACAGACTCAGCAGGCTGCACTGAGGGTGCAGAGAGAGAGTCGCAGCGTGAACTGGAAGGCAGTGGGAGAGGACCGTCACCCCAGAGGGTGATGCCTGTGGAGGAAGGTCATACCAAATGCAGAGGAAGCTACAGGTATGTGGGAAGGGAGCATATCCCACCGTGACTGGTTGAAGGGAGAGGGATGCTGGTAGAGCAGTCCTGGCCACAGCTGACCAACAGCCATCTAAAATAAAGTCCTGAGCAGAAACCCACATACACGCTCTTTTGTTATTCAGGTACACTTATCCTGGTGAAGCCCTTGGACCATACAGCAGTGTGTTTGGTGCTGCTTTGTGCTCACTTGGGAACTTGCTGAGTGACTTAAAGTCAGTGTTGAAAGAAGGCACAAGGGTAGGTAGAGGGTATGGAGGAAGTAGCTGGCAGCTGTGGTGGGTAGACAAGATCTTCCCCCTGGACACCAGAACTGCACAAATCATATATGGAAATAGTAATGTTTTATTACCGAAAAGTGGGAATCCTCTATTTCTGTGCTTACTCTTAGGTATCCACAAGAAGGATGGTGTACAACCTGTGACATAAAGGATTGTCCCAGCTACACAGCCTAAGAGCTGGGAACTGCTCCGTCAACAATAAAGTGTCCCTGCTTGACACGATGAACAATGAAAGGAATTTCAAGAACAAGGTAATACAGAACCTGTCAGGGAAAGAGCTGGGTTTTTTTTTTTTCCCCAGTAATTGGACAAAAGATGTTTGTTCTACTACAAGACCTCATGGCAGCAGTCAAAGCAGGTGAAACTGAGTTTAATGTTCTCATTAAGGCATTGAGATATTTTTATTCACCTGAGAAAAATGTCTTTTCTAATGGATTTTGATAGTCTGCATGAGGTGAAAAGTTCTGTGAATAAAGAGCCAACTAAAAGGTTTCCCTTTCAAGTGCTGGTGTGCTCATGCCCCTCTCCAGGTCTCTTGGCACTGGGGCCATGCAGGTAAGTACCCAGAGGAGGGAAAAGCCCCGGAGCACAAAATTGTGAAGAATACTCAAAACAGTGCAAGCAGCAGCACAGATTTCTGGGTGGTGGCCACTGCAGATCTATAGCACTATCACAGAGCCCATTTTAAGTTGTCACATGAAAATGCTTTGAATAGACAGGCTGCCTCTCCAGGAAAGATCAGCTTTGATCCTGTTGGGGAATCAAGCAGCTATTGCGAAGATGCAAATTTATGAAATTCCAGCACCTGGCGTGTTCATGCATAGGGAGTATATTAAGAAATCGTAACATCTAAGAGCACTCCCAGCAGTGGGGAACCCGACCAAATTGTTACTGTGTGCTCCCTTCCCCAGAATCAGCAAGATCTGAAGATTTTGCTGAGCTCCCTGCCTCTCAGCTCCCAGCACAGGCACTGAGAGACGACGACAGCTCTGAGAGCTGCTTTGCAGTGGGTCTCCCCAGACATCTTCCATACACCCCATCCCTTGCCCCTTCTGAGGGATTTCTGAACTAAAAAGCTGGGGTTTATTTGAATATCAAGGGGAAGGCTTCACTTTGTGAAGAGAGCCCCCAAAGTTGCAGAGTCTGGTAGCAGGGAAACAAAAAGGCATTCTGCTCAGCTCTGCCCTTGGCCACTGTGTCCTCAGAGGTGGGTCCTCCTGTCCTGCTCTGCTCACAGCCAGCACAGGGGCATTGCGTTCCCACCCCAAACCTCGAGGGAGCTGCCTGTGCCCTGTTCCTCCCTGCGGTCCCCAGGGGCTGCAGGCTTTGGGGGTCTCCCTGGGCATCCCCCCCATCTGTCCCCACTGCAGAGGGGACCACCACCTCCCTTGAGCACAGCACGCACTGAGACCCGTGCAACGCAAGGGGTGCACGACAGGTTACCTTCTGCCAGGTCCTCCTGGGAGATCCCAACGCACAAAGGTATGAGACCCCAAGGCTGACCGTGCCTGACCAGCTTCCCTAATACACAGTTAGAAAATGTAACTGGGAAACAAGACATGCAGGGACACTGGCACCAGCCAGAAGAGCAGCTAGGAAACAGCAGGCATGAAATGTCTGGATCCTGTGATACATCTCATACCTCATGTTCTCGTCTGAAGGGAAGAAACCCTCCAGAAGAGGAAACAGCTTTTCCATTGACTACCTCAATACAGACATTATCAGGCCATGACGGGGCTGGCTTGGAGCCTCTTTCAGATAGGGAGCAAATCTGCCCGAGGGGTTTAGGAATGCCCCTCACAGCTGAACCACCCAAAAGCCCCATGCAGGGCATGCATGCCCCATTGCAGGCACTCTGGAGCTGCCTGCCTCCCAACAGGCTGCTCTGAGCCTCCCCAAAAGCCAGACCACTCGGGGAGGGTGGGAAGCAGCAGGCAAAGGACGAACCCCCTCCCACTCCCCAGCACACGGGCAGTTGCGTGGGGGGCAGTGGGTGGAAACCAACTGCTCTCCAAGACAGATGGATGGAGACAGATTTTGCTGGAGAGTTGACCCCATGGAAGACCTTCTTGGTCTTGTACTGTGGGTATGTGTCTTCTCCCACCCAGCTTCCAGGCTAACCTAACAGCTCTTCCACACTCAGGCAGCCACCCTGGCCCTGATCCCAGCTGCCTTTTCGGGGGGCAGCATCCTCCTACCAGCATGCATTAACACCCATGCCTTCTGGAGGCACAGCGGGACTGATTAGCTTTTGCCCTGCAGAAAACAGAGACGACCTGCTGTAATCTCATGCCGTTTCCCCAGGAATGGACTTGCCCCACATTTTGTAAGCAGAGAGAGCAAGCACACTGGGAAGCACTTGCTGCTGAACCCACACTGATATTATTTGACCTTGGAGAAAGGTCAGCCTGTGTTGCCCCTGCACATAGCTAGGAAAGGCAAATCCACGGTGTTCAGCAAATCTCTTTGTATAACAGGCTCATTTCTTCTCAAGAATTCATTTCAGAGGGATTCAGTGGCATTGACAGAGGTGGCACTGGTAATTTCACTGCTCATATTCAGGATGTAGCACTTCATCCTTTGCCCTACAAGTGGGTTAGCCTGTGAATTGCTCTGTGCTTTGAGTTGCAGAGCCTGAATTACTTTGGCTGCAGGACACGGGCTGTTCACCAGAGCTCAGCTAGCTTTGAGATTGCATCGGGGTTCACCAGCAGCACGGGGAGCTTATAACTTCAGCATTCGTTTCAAGCTACCGTGGCTGCAAATGACAAAATCCTCGGAAAGCTTCATGTGGGTGCTAGAGCTCCTGACATAAGCTCTGAAGAAAACTGAGACCTCCTCCAACACAGCATAGCAGATGCATAACATGTCACCAAATCCCCAGCAGGTTAAAAAAGGAGGGAAAAGGAGATGAGATGGTACTCCTTATTTCCGCTGACACGAGGAGCTGCTTGGTGAAAGAAAGGGTCCTGGCTGAGGCACAAGTCCCTCACACCTGGGGTGTCCCAAGGCTTGTGCAGACGCACGCAGCCCTTGCACCCAGCACAGGCAAAGACCCTGGGGACAAACCCCAGCTGTTTCATGCTCCAAGCTGGGAGAGACCTGTCCTCAAATACACAGCTCTTCACATCCTAAGTAGAGAAACCTGGCACAGGGTCAAATAAGGTGGAGAGGGGAAACCCCCACTTGGACTTGGCTACTCTCCAGGACCGCTGTGCACAACTGGAGCTCACCAAGGGTCTAGAGGTGGCTGTAGCTGGTTGGAAATCCTGCATAGCAAGCAGGCTGCTGCGGTAGAAAGGGACCCACCCTCATCACTTGTGCCCCATTACGCATTCGCAGCTAGCAGTGCTCTTCGCACTGATGGACCCCATGAACATGCTGCCTCGGAGGAACTGGGACTCCACCAGTAACCACTGGGTAGAAAACAGGGGACCTGCAGGGCAGTGTCTCTCCAGGGCCACCCATCTGTCTGGTCCATGCTTGCCACTTGTTTTTTGCTGTGTCCTTATTGCTGTTAATCCCTTTCTAATTACATTGGCTCATATGGGCTAGTAATCTTGTAAATTTTCTCACTAAGTATCTGCCCGCTCCTCTCTCTCCAGCCAGTTTGTCTGGTTTTGGTAGGACTGGTACACCATTTCTCTGCTGTATTATAGTTTCCACCGCAGCTCCTGCATTGCACAGTGCCCAGGCTGCCCGGGGCAGGCCTGAGGGAGCTCTTCCCCATGTAGGCATGGGAGTCTTTTCCACCCATTGTCCTAGTCTGCTTGGGGCAGCTCATGACCTGGAGGGCTCTGTCATGAGAAGCCCCTTGGGATCCCATTTATTTCTGCAGCAAGACTTGAACTACTATTGCTGTTAACTCCAGCCGACAAAGGATTCAGGTAATGGCAGGCTAAAGTACATGGTGCAGCCCTGGGAGGGGAGCGGTTTCAGCAAGCACATTACTGCATGCTAAGCCCTTGCTATACCTGCAGCTGCATCCCAGGAGGACTGCTGGCAAACGGATTTCACAATTACAGGAGCAGAAGAGGGAGCTGAGGGCTCCTGAAACACAGGCTTGTGCTCCTGCTATAATGAGCTGACAGGCAGAACACCTCTCTTCCTAGCCATTTAACCCATATAAATAGGAAATCCGCTCCTTCAGCGCTGCACAAGATCCGATGCCCCAGCTCCATACATACGCGTTGCCCTGTCACACCCGGCCTGAGGATCTGTCCATCCCCAGTGTGATGGGGCCACAGCGGAAAATGGAAGTGGCTGATCCGTGCCACATGCCATCAAGGTCAGATCTGCTGAGCATCCTGGTGCTCAACAGCTTCTTCACAAAGAAACATGTTACACAGAGAGTCTTCCTCTGGTCCCTTTGGAAGGACAGGGTGTTAAGGCACTTAGGGACATGGTTTAGTGGGCATGGTGGTGTTGGGTTGATGGTTGGACTCGATGATCTTAGAGGTCTCTTCCAACCTTAATGATTCTATGATTCTATGATTCTAAGACAACATGTCAGAGCAGTGGGGACAGAGTCCCAGGAAGACAAGTTTGGGTGGGCCAGCCCAGAGGCACTTCCGAAGAGTGCTCCACTTGCGGCACAAGCTCAGAGGGAAGCAGAAGGCAATACTGGATTTTCATAGGGTGGGTCTAACACATGAAAAACACAGGAGCCTAGAAAACAGCTCAGGAGTGGGCCAGCCACCTGACTTCACATCCTGGGCAACAGTGAAGGCGATGGCCTCTCTCCAAGCTGACAGAGCCCATGCCAGGGTGATGGGCTGGAGGTTATGGCTTTGACCGAACATGAGTTAACAAAATCAGGCTGTCCCCTATGCCATCAAGCTGTTTCCCCCTTCTTTTGCTGTAAGCTGTGTCCCTTGTATCCTGGCCGTGTCCCTTAGTGAGGTTCCACTGTCACAAGGAGTGGGGAGGCCTGAGACTGAGCGAGCATTGGATCTGCACGCTGGGGATCCCGGCTCCATGCTGGGCTCCCACGTTGCCTGTCCTTTCACAGAGTTGTGGCAGGAGCAGGCTCCAAGGGCTTCTCCCGAAACCCACCCCACTTCTTCGGGTGACCACTGCACAGTGCACTGCAGCTGCAAGGATCACCTGAAAATAGCAAACCACAATATCTGCTGCGAGGCTTTTCCTCTTCTCTCCCTTCCTCCAGCCCCCTGGTCTGTCACCCCTGCCATCCTACTTACTCCCTCCAGCTCTTCCTTTTTCTTTCTCTGTTCCCAACCCCCCACCATGCCCAGGACTGGGCAGTCCCTGCACAAGTCCTGTCCTCATCTCTTTGCTGGGCCTGTTGCTTTCCACTGCGTTTCTCAAGGTCTCTGGGACCCAGCGCTGCAGACGTTATCTGAACCACAGCCTTCTTGGGATTCAGGCAAGCAACAGAGGCCTCTTCCTGCCCCTGCCATGCAATTCCTCTGGGTCTGCAACACACAATAGCAGTGACTATGAACTCCTACCTGGTAGACTGAGTGCTTTCTGCCCAAGGCTATTGCTCTCCAGGTGTTTCACTCCCATTGAATTCGGCTTCAGGGTTATTTTCCCCACAATACAGGAACTGCATTCATCAGGGCCCTTTGCATTGTCACTTCCTACCCACAGCTCCAGTCTCTTGGGTTCCTTTGTGTTTCACTTCACACTGGAGTTTGCATCTTCTCCCAGTTAGGATTTATCTGCAAATGCAATTAGTGAGCTGCTAGCTCCCCTCCTTTACATCATTATTGCTCCACCAGTTTGAATTTAGCTTCTCTTCCCACCCCTCCATGACTCCTGACTATCAAGAGACATCAAAAGCCTGTTGAGATCTGCACAGAGATGAGAAGGCTAACCCATAAACCAAGCCACAGAAATTATTTATTTCCATTCTTCCTATTTTGGGCAACTTTCTTTATTAAAGATGCGCCCACTTGTTGCCAGGATGCAGACTGTGTGTCAGTCACACCTTGAGCATGGCTGAAACACAGCCGCTCAGCATCCAACACCACCAGCTTTAGTCTCCAGCATCTTTGCACCAGGCTGAGTCCAACTTCCCAAGGCACCCAACTCACTTTCCTGCTGAGATTTGCTCTCGACTCCAAGCATTACCTAGAATTAATTTGAGCCACTAGACTATGTTGGGGTGAGAGGGTCAGTTACTAAAACTGTAAAAGGCAAGCAGGCAACACAGAGTTAAAATTCTGCATTCCCAACAGGGCCCCTAGCACAGCGCATGATAAGCAAGGCTGGAGCCTGGTTTGTACCAGGATTTTCAGAGCAGCTATTATTTCCAAAAATACAAAGTCATTCCTTTGAAGAAAAAAAAAAAAAAAAGAAAAACACAAGAGCTCTAATCTCCTCGCTGCAGAGTTTCACCTTCTGCTTCTCAGTCCTTCTCCCAACACACTGCCAGCACCGAGGAAGCAGGCAGGAGGGGGAGCACGGTGCTGGCCTGCCCAGTGCAGGTCTCCCTCGGCACCGCCGGCACAGCCAACCACACCATCAGCAGAGCAGAGGGACAGGGCTGGCATCACGGGAAGGTCCCTGCACCAGGACCGCAAAGCCTGTTACAGTGAAGGCTAGACGAAGATGTGGTGCAAGTCCTATGCGCCAAAGCACATGAGACTTGGGCTCAGTGGGGACTGCTGCCTAGTGATTCCCACGCTTCGGCCACTGCGGGCTGGCTTCAAGGAGCTCTGCAAAGAGGATCTGAGCCTTGTGAGAGCCCTCCATGCACAGGGCTGCACACTGGCTCGTCCTCCCACAGAGCTCCTCTCAGAGCTGTACAGCACAGCCTTTTATTTTCTTAACGGTTGGAGTTTATAAGGAGGGGCGAGGACTGACTGAGCACAGGCTGTGAGCACCCCCGTGCTGCAGCATCCCCAGGCGACTGCCAGGATGCCTATTCTCTGCCCTCCCCACGGCTCCCTTGGAGCTTGTCCCTGCAGCCAGGAATCACTGCCCACGGCTTATTTGGCTGTGGAAGAGCCGAACTGCCGGGTGGAGGCGAGAGAGAGGCAGAGGTGCCCCCAGCTCTAGTCCCAGCTTTGTCTCTGTGGTTACCTGGCCATGGGCAGCACCAAGCCCTTTCTCATAAGGACATCTAGTGGCACCATGACAGACGGCACGCTTAACCTTGGCCACTCTGCACCTCTTTTTTTCCCCGGACCCTCCTAACCTCTCCCATTAGCTCTTGCTGCCCATCCACACTCTGCTTAGTTCAGGGCAGAGGCACAGCTGGGGTGGGTGGAAGTCAGGATCCCACCAGTGGTGCCCCAGGACACCCTTGGGACACGGCTGGTCACTGAGATGGGGACATCTCCAGGAATAAGACGTGCCCAGTGCTAGGTTGAGCTGCTGCAAAAGGGTGCAAAGTCACATGAGAGAGCTCAGGAGGCTCCTCTCCCCTTGCAGAGATACGTGCACACAAACCCTAGGTCCTTTGGGGAAAAAGTACACCCCAGGCAGCCAGAGAGCAGGGTGGGATGGTACTGGTGTAGGGTGTCCTGCTGGGACAGTGGCAGCACACACCAGGACAGCACAGGAGACCTCATCATGCTGTGGGCCAGAGTAGCCCAGTTCCCCTTTGCACCAGCTCCTGTGCAGCCAGAGAGCTGGAGGAAGGATGAGGAGAGGTGGGGAAGCCCTTGACCCCTGCACAAAGGGGAAGGAAAAACTTGCAGAGACCTACTAGAGACAAACATGAGTTTCAGCAGCAACACCTCAGGTGCTCCTGCGTTAGGTGTGCAGGGAGCTGGGACAAGAGAAGCGACTACAGCAATGCTGCTACCTGTTACCCCAAGCGCAGCCTTTCCTCTGGTCAAAGTTTTAGTTTCTCTTGAGCTTTTTAAGTGCTTAAAAACACTTCCAGAAAGTCTGGCAAGTAGGACTGAAGGGGCACCCTGCTCAGACCACACCACTGAACTGTTGGACAAGCAGGCAAACGTCTAAGACACTCCAGAGCAGAACAACATACCCACAGACATGGACATTTATGGGAAAGCAGGACCAACCTGCGTCCAGCACGACACACTTAGGCAAAACACATCCAGCCGTGGAATGAGCAGCGCTGTGCCCCAGGCACCCATCCGACTCCATATAACTGTTTCCAAAGCAATCCTCTTCAGCTAGTAATGACCATGGATAGTTCGGACTTGAAGACCATTTCCATTACAGAAAGGGCGCATCATCTTCTGCCTTTATTCAAATGAAAGCAGTAATGAAATCACTGCTGCCTAATACAGACGCACTTAGTTAGCTATGTACTTGCTTTTTGGTTTGGTTTCTTTTTTTGCTTTTCCGTTCCATGGTCAACATTTATGCATTGCTGTCAGAAAAATTGCTTTAATTTTCCATTCTGTTTCAACACCCTTTGCTAAAAACAAAAAGTATTATCTACTGAAGAACTGTGAATTGACTCCATCTAATATCTTAGGAGCAGAGCTAACACCAAATGGCATTCACTTGCATTTTTAATGTACAGATGAAGTCACAGAAATCACTAACTTAGAGGCTAGCTCATCAAATTTTTCTTGCTAAAGCATATCCCATATCTACTACACTGGCTCTTTCTCCTCTAGAGAACCTAGCTGTCATTTCTTTAATGATTTTCGTTGGCTAGTATGAACATTTTAAGGCTTAACATGAGCGATGTGGATGAATGAATTTCTAGACTTCATTTGGCTTTTCATTTACAGTGTCAGAATAAGCCTGATTTGCCAGTGTTGTGGTTTTTTTTTTTTTCTTTTTTCCTTTTCACTGGCTCCTAACACTCAGATCCTTACTAGTGCGTGTATGACTTTAATGATGTTATGGGCTACACGTAGCCTCCTGGATCAATGCATCTACCCTTCCCCTAAGTACAACCTGGCCAAGGCTATTGTGTTGTCCCACAAGCAGCAGCAACCACCCTGAAAGACATAATTTTTACAAGTTTCTTGGCTGCACCTCCCAGCACATTCCTCTACATACCCAGTAGCTATTGAGCATAGTCAGGTTTACATCTGTTACACCAAATCTCTATTGCAGGTTCAGTAGATTATTCTGTGCAAGAGTGTGATCCCTCTGGACAGCACTCCAGTAATATATTCTCTTGGCTAAAACAGTTGGGCAACCCTTGCTCTGGAGGAAATTTGTTGTTGGTTTTGCCTTGGGGAGTAACTCTCTGGAGTAAGAGCTGTCTGAAACCCCCTCCCTACCAGAGACGGCTGAGGATTTGCTCTGAGCAGAGCCTGTGGGGCTGGTAGGTGAGCAAACAATTCAGCTGGGGAACTTTCATTTCATTCAGCAAAAAATGAATTTGTCTCAAAACAGACTTTTCCTTGTGTCACTCAAAATATTCCAGTTTTTCCACTAAAACACAAGAAAAGATGTCTGCCTGAAAAGCTGTCATGCACCAGCAACATCCATCTTCAACCATAACAGGCTCCCACGTGTGTGGTCCCACACGCTGCCTGCATGATGCCTTCCTGCTGGCCTGACAGGCAATGATCCCCAGGGTCTGGCTCCACCAGCAAGTTCAGAGAAACATAAAGGACAAAAGCCAGGGCACCGAATTTGCTCCTGTTGCCTTGTCTTTTCTCCCTGCTTTGAAGTACTCTGGTTTGAAGTATGGGGACAAGCATCTGTTCGGTGCTGGGTCACGCTCCTGCCCTCCCAGTGCAGCAGACACAGGAGCAAGCAGAGCAGCCCTGCTCTGTGGCAGGAGAGAAATTAAGGAGCTGCCAGGTTGCTTAATAACCCAGCAGCTCCTCATGGTGCCCTGCAGCACTGCTTGTAGATGGGGATAAGGCATGACCAAAAAGCTCAATGCAAGCATTGCCCAGTGAGGGTGGAGGAACACAGCTCTGAACCCTCTTGAAACCCTTGGCATGCTGCTGATGCAATCAGCTTTGAGGGCCCAAATACAACATAGATATCACCCCCAAGACCCAAGTGTTTCCAATTGGTGACATGGGTCACTTAAAGATCCCCAGGGACGGATGACGTGGGCCTTCTGCTTGCACTTGCAAGATCTCTTCTAGGTGTCCCAAAAGCTCTTCTCATTTCTGCTGACATGTTCACCAATCATACCTTGACAGTGGTGTCACGAGCACAGGCGTTCTCAGCTTTACAGCCAGCAAGCTTCCAGAAGTCTCCTGCTGAAGGACATTTTTCTCTTTGGGTGTGTTATTCAGTGATAACCAACCATTAAACTGGGCTTTGCAGTCTAGTAGGAAGCACTGCACCCACTGTTCAACACCTCATGACACGTGTTGACCACTGACAATCTTAGGGGATTAATTTACAGCTGCAACAGGAATAGCACTGCTGTGAAGGTATACCTGCAAGACTATGCAATCTACTCTTGGAACATAAATTTTCCTGCCTCAGTCTTGCTTATTAGGGGGGTTCCTACTGTTGGGGATCAGCAAGGGCCAGGTGCTTCCTAAGGGAAGGGGAGCCAGGAGCTGAGGGTAACCCCAGCACAGGCAGTATCCTTACCAACAGGTATAGTCCCACAGCACCTGAACACAGCAGGTAGAGTCAGCTGCTGGCAACAGGGTTTGAAAGCAGTCCCAGACATACTCAGCAATGAACTGGGTCCAGGGACCATCCACAGGTGCAGAAGGAGATGGAGCCAGCGAGGACTGAGGTCCAGCAAAGGTCCAAGGTCCATTCAGGAGGAAGCACCAGAAGAGCTACAGAGAGGCACACCTACAACATAGCTCAGAGAAATAAAAAAGGCCCAGGGCTGCTTTTAAATAGGACTCCTGAGCCATGAACAAGGTGTGGGTGAGGGCCCAGGTGAGGCTGATCAGGACCATTAAGGTCTATTGGTGCAGTCGGGGGCCCTGACCCTACCAGGACCAATGGCTGTTTGTGACTTTATTGCCAATGCAATTGGAGGAGATTATTTTTTTCTTAGGAGTTTTCTTCTAATGATGAGTGATGAGGCCTTGGTGCAGTCGGGGCCCTGACACCTACCAGGACCAATGGCTGTTTGTGACTTTATTGCCAATGCAATTGGAGATCCTCTGAGATTATTTTTTTCTTAGGAGTTTTCTTCTAATGATGAGCATCTGAGCCAATTTCAGTTTGAAGATGTACCTTTGGCAGCAGGGAACAATATCATGATGAGTTCAGTGACAGAGTCAGAGGAGAGGTCAAACAACCCTGATGCCAAAACCAACATTATCTAAAACCAAGGTGAGCTGGAGGACTGAATTAAAGAACATTGCAGCAAAAATAAGGAGTATAAACCGCTCACAGATGCATGTAGTATGGCAACTCAAATTTCCAGACTGGAGGCACTGGAGAAACTCTGTATGATGGACACCTGACTCTGAAAGGAAACCCACAAGCACCCCCTGAATATCCCCAGGGAAGGAAGTCCCCGTCCTCACACCTGCTAGTGCAGTGTCCCCCAAGAGGGGAAGGACATGTGCCCTGAGCTCAAGGCACGTCCTCACCATGAGATCAGGCAACTGACCAGGTCTGAGCCAGCAGGGCAATGCGTGTAGCTACGGTGGAGGGTATTTCCCTCCACTTTGATGTGGATGAATGCTGTTGAGCCTATAACTTGCGTTTAGATGAGAGCAAATCGCTTCAATTATCATTTAAAGATGGATTCAGCACATCCCTAGGTGAGCAGTTTCAGAACTTAATTACCTTTCCTGTGAAACATTTGTGTCTTAATTCCAATTTGAATTTTTCTTACTTCAGCTCCACCTGTCAGCCACTGAGTCTCATCTTTGTCTGCTGGATTAAAGGACCCTCTGCTATCAGAAATCTCCTCCCTAGAAGTACTTAGAGACCATGATCAAGTCACCTCTCAACTTGCTCTCTGATGAGCTAAATAGATTGAAGTCCTTAAGCCTATCATCACACAGCAGGTTTTTCAGACCTTTTCTCATTCTTGCAGCTCTTCTCTGAGCTCTCTCTATTTTTTTTTAATCCGCGATAAAAGTGTGGATGCCAGAATTTGATACAATATTCAGTAATGCTCTCCCTACACTTTATATCACTTTTCCATCCTACCTATTAGCCCCTCAAAATATATAACTGTCACATGCATCCACATTAATTATAAATTCAACTGGTGTCCTCCTTATCTGGCTTCCTAAGCCCCCTTCAGCACCACTGGTTTTGCTGAAACACTCCCAAATCTCCACATACGGATGATATTCTTTGTTGCAAGAACTACAGCACTGTGTCTTGCATTCCTAAAAGACACATGGCTTGTTTGTATCCCACCTAAGAAACTAGTTCACAACTTAATTTGTGTAAACAGTGATTTTCTCCCACTGTTACTGCTTCACATCTGGATGTAGATATAAATTATGGATTAAAAATCCTCCTACTGCACTGAGTTGGTCCTCAGTGTCAGTACATCTCTGCCTCAGCCCCAGTAAGTTCATGACTTATGTGTGGAAATGCAACATGAAAACACAGCCAGCACCACTACGGGCTTGCCGACTGCTGATGGAGATACCCTTCACTGGGAAATGCTGCAGTTGTTAACTTGTTTATCCCAGCACTGTGATTCAGCTCCGGTTAAATGAGAGGGCATGACTATGGCCATGCCTGTGGTCCCAGCACGAAATCATGCAACCTTGCACTGCAGCCCTAAACACTAACAAAAACTTAAAAGGAAAACAAGCAGTTTTCAAGACTTCCAGCTGCTTTCTTTTTCCTTAGCTCCCCTCCCAGCAAGCCGCTATCTAGGACACACAACGAGTGCATGAAATCGCTTCTTCTGTCCCCTTTCCAAGGCCACCATTGCTGGTCCAACCCAATGCAGAGGAGACAGCAGCTTTGCAGAAGGTAATTAGTGGTGCTGCCTTTGGTCCTGTCATGCCACACACATGTATGCTCTGGCTCCAGGTGCGCTGGGGAACCAGGAGTGAGAGGCAGCTGTGGCAGGTCCATCTGGGCTGGAACGCCTGAGGATGAGCCGGGCTGTGAGGATGCACAACTAAGGAATTAACAGGAATACGTCATTAGATGGATTCCCAACAGGGATGCCAGAAAGCATGCTCGGTCTGTGCATCTCGGTGACCCACTTCCAAACCTTCCTATTCCCTAAATGTAATCTCCTTCAATTTATAATCACTCTGCCTCTTCTCTGGCGTTCAGAAGCCATTATCACTGTGTCTACCCCAAGCCCTCACAGCCGACTTTAGGTGCCACTTCTTTTTATTGTAACAATAATAACCTGTGTATGCGGCAGTTCAGCCAGCCAACCGGCTGTGCCTGCCTGCAGAAATGAGAGATTGAGCATGGCAGCCATTTCCTGAAATGCAGCAGGAAAACCCAAAAAAGTTCTGGATCGCTTGGATGACCAGGGTTATCCGAGACCCCAGGCTCCTCAGTCCCTTGTCTCTGTTCCCTAGTCTGTCCTGTCAGCTAGTGATAAAGCCCTGGGAAAACCCACGGGAGTGACGGGCATCCCACCAGAAGCATGTACCAAGATGTAAAGATTTTAGTAGGAAATGCGGAGACTGGCATGTGTGGCATTTGAGTGGGAGTGCTGGGGTGTGGAAGGACCAGAGGGAATGGCAAAAGGGGGACACGGGAATGGCAGAGGCGATGGCCCCCATGTGAGCAGGTCACCAAGACCACAGCACATCTCCATGTACTTCACTGGGAAAAAGGGCCAGCCTTAGACAAGAGCCAGGTTAAAACAAGGGGCAGGCAGAAGCCACTGAAGAAGCAAGAGCAGGAAAATAAAGGCAAGGACTGGAGCCATAAGATACCCAGGTAGGCAGGCAAAAGGCAAGGAATAAACCAGCACTGATGTCCAGCGACTCACAGAGGTGGCACAGGATGAATGCCCAAGAGATCAACATCACTGTTAGCACACGAAGGGTACCAAAGGCTCACCCAAAAATCAGCACATGTCCCATCCTAAGAAGAAGCCAGAAGGCAGGAAGGGGATTTCGCAGCCAGCATTTCTAATGTCTCTTGTGTCACAGCAAGTACTGTGGATAGATTACATGGATACCTGCATCCTGGAACCTGTGAATATGTGGGCATAAGAGAATGCATGTAAGAGAAATCAGTTTCATTTCAAAGAAACATCTTCATCTCCTATATGGACTTCCGCTGAGCTTCATGACATTAGCAGAGCTTTGTTGTTACGATGTTGCAGCAGAGATACTTTAGATTCCAGATGTTTTGAATTTTCTGTCTATTTGTAATAAGAATGATAACAATAATACATAACAAAATAAGTCTTACAGTTTTTTTTACCTAAATTGAAATGTCTCCCAAGTGTTTTGTGAATGTATTCTAGTTATCATTATGTACACTGAAGTAGCGGATATGTCCTGTCCTGGCTTATTCCTGCGGGGCACCCACTCCTCTGGAAAATTATCTTCCCTGTCTAAAAGAGTTTCCAATTGCAAAAATGATGCTGGCGCTGATGATTATGATAACTGTTTCTCCGAGGAAAAAGAAATATGATAAAGAAACATGCTGAAGTACCGTCAGATCTGAGAGTGCATTTCAGCAATAATTTAAATTAAAAATATTAAGGACATATGTTCTCGTTACCCAAACACTCACAAATTGCAGCCATACCATGCAATAATCAATTATAAAATTCAACTGAAATATAATTACTTGATTATTTATTCTCTGGTTTCAGATTAGGATACAATTGTTTTAACAGATGTGCCAGCTCTTTTAAGATTTTTTTTGCTTGTGGTGATACTTTACCCTTCAAGCATCAAGAGCTGGCTGGCCAAAGCCTCCCAGGCAGCCTCAGAAGATACTGGGTTTCTAGACATTCCCAAAAGCAGGGCAGTATAAGGTGGTGAATACAAGACCTCACCATTTCAAATCATTTGTCTTCCCTGCCCAAGACCCTTTCCAAGCCCACCCCCAGCACATGAAAACATGGGAGCTCTCCTGGCTCCACTGCTTTAACTGTACCTGTTGAGCAGACTGTTTTGACAAGACGGCTTTACTTACATCAGTCTGTGGCTTCAGTCCCCTTAATAACATCAACATCAGTCATTTTCTGAAAGCGCAGCTCTTTATGGACGTGGCCCAATAAAAAGAGATTCCTTGGTTTCAGCCATAGAAAAAATGTTCAGTAACGAAGACCAGCCAAAGAAAATGACCATTACTTATTTTATTTCATTTCTAACTTAAATTCAAGTCTGATTTTAGAGAGTTTGTATTACAGGAACTTTGAAGTATCTGTATTATTCTCCGGTGAGGGCACGAGACACCATACATAATGCTAGATTTGTTAGCGGATGTCCCATTAACTAACATTAATCATAAGCCACTTTTATTGCACGAGGTCAGAAGCCTGTTCTGTATTCAAAAAGTAAGTGTTGTACTTTTGGGTAGGATGAAATCTGTTCTTCACGGGTACGTGTCCAATTGAGGGCAATAGAAATTTGCTGCTGCCCAGAGCTGCAGAAAAAGCCTCCCTATATATCCTTTCAGACATCGCCGTGACAAAATCCCGTGTGATCACACGACTAAAGTAATAAGAGGCTAAAAGTTACAATAGGGCAATTACGCCGTTATGTAGCCACTTCCTGCAGCCGCTATGTACAACACAAAGGCAGTCTGGCACAGAGGCAAGGGCTATTTCACTCGTGTTGTTTTTTTTATCATTAGCTCTAAAGAGTCAGATGTGTCCCTCGTACATACTCTAGCATACAGCAGTATTCTCCATTACTGCCATGCCATTAACCCATTTTTAGACTCTCTGCCTCTAAAAACTCCTTCCCAAACCAAAAAAAGCCCCAAAGTGGACCCGAAGACCAGTTTTCTTAGCTGCTGTTTGTGAGACCACCTTGGTTTTTTGACTGACAACTGCAGGAGCCAGAGAAATACAAGGTTTGCATGAAGAGGTTTGCCATCCCAAGTATTTAATCTGCTTTATCATCAAGGATTACAGGTCATAAACTGGGTTCCAAATGTGTTACCTACTGCTTGGCATGCATTAGTCATCCTTCCCCTCTCAAAATCACTGTGAAAGGCGCCCGATGAGGGGGCATGAATAGCAAATAGCGTGTGCTGGAAGGGAGCAGGCAGCAAACGCGGGGGGGAGGCTGAAATGTGTTCATCCAAAGTATCAGGCAAACACATTCGCGCACCAAAGAAATCAGGGTGTATTCACAAATTGAACAAAAGGTGGAAACTCAGGATAAATTAGTTCCCTTGAGGGCACGTGATCAGAGCCGCCCTCAATCTACCTTTCCTCTTCTGCTTGCCATGCTTGAGAGCTGGGCTGCTGATGGCCAGCAACTGTCTGTCTGTCCTGGAGGGCTGCTCCCTCCTTCCCCGATGGACACTGCTTGCCCAGGTGGCATCCACCCCTGCAGAGATGCTCCTGCATGGCCACTCACCTTTCCCCATCTCAGGAAAAATATTTGCCCATGCTGATGTTCTCTTTCAATGCACGCTGGTGCTCTGCTGTTGCATCCAGCATGCCCAGTGCTCCCTAAAACCGTCAGATAAAAATGCCACCTTGGACCCAGGTTGATGGTGAAGCATCCTCCAGGCCAGAGCAGGAGCTCAGCCAGATTTCAAGGGTCAGCAGCCACAGGAGGATGGGCATTCCTGCCCATCTCTGGGCTTTGCCGAGCTGCTCTCCTGTCTGTGCCGATGCAAGAGAGTGAAAATTGCTTCATTTGAACCCGAAAGCCCAGCGGAGCTGCTACAAAGCCTCACTGCACCCAGGGCGCTGCTCTTTGCAAGCACCCTCTAAGGCCCTGCTGCCTACCTGCCAGCGCCGAACAAAACGCCGAGAGCTCGTTATTCGGCTCAGAGCGTCGGTAAAGCTTCCCCATGCTCTCGCACAGAGGCTGAATCACAAATGAGAGGAATAAATGAACACAGGCCCCCAGTGAGTGCTTTCATGTCAGCTGGGAGGGAAGGGGCGAGGGGTGGAAGAGCCGGCACCGTCTGCTGCTTCAGCACGAGCACCAACGAGCTGGCAGCCCCCGCGGTGGGACGCTGGGGGTGAACCAGCCCAGACAAACCATTTTGGCCGCATGCTGCTGCACATGGGGCTCTGCCCGGTGGGTTCAAAGGGGTGGATGGTGCCCCTGGGGTGGGCATAAACAGCCCTGTCATCTCCCTGCAGTGGGGAGTGGGAGCCTTCGGGTGCTGCCAGGCCCCTGCCTGCAATGCCATGAGCCGAGCCATGGTGTGCCGGCAGCAGCTGAGCTAGGAGGTCCTCCCAGATGCTCAGCACAGTCCCCATCCTTTTGCACCTGTTCAGCTGTGGTACCGTGGCAT
This sequence comes from Aptenodytes forsteri, assembly GCF_000699145.1. NCBI lineage: Eukaryota > Metazoa > Chordata > Aves > Sphenisciformes > Spheniscidae > Aptenodytes > Aptenodytes forsteri. Next base: position 461,658 of record NW_008795299.1, read on the forward strand.
GAGGCTGCTCCCACCCAAAATGCAGCATTAGCAGCACTCGAGACCCCTGGATCCCGCTGCCAAATGTGGGTGCAAGCAGCCGGGCTCAGCTCTGCCGTGCACGGAGCAGCAGGGGAAATCAAACCCCTGACCTGGCTCATCTGCAGCGGGACAGCAGCTCTGGCTGGGACCCCGGGAAGCGGAGGGTCCGATGGAGAGGCATGGCTACTGTGTCCATGCATAACCACCGCTGAGTTAACAAGCACCATGCTGTAGTTTTTTGTCGGTTCAGAGATGCCAAGGGCAGAGGGTTCACTGTCTTCCTCCCACCTGCCTGCCTGCGGGGCATGAGCCAGGTAGCTTAACCAAAGCACTTTGCATCCAGCCCATGTCTCACGGGTCAGCTAGCACAGGGGTTTTTTCAGATGCAGTACAGTCCTAATTTACAATCCTTACATGTATGGGAACCTGACATTTCTCAAAATGGCTCTTTCCAATAAGTAATTCTACACTTCATGAAAATTTGTTTGCCCTTCCTAATCTTCGTCGATGGCGCAGCCTTTTGTGTGGCTCTGCCCTGGCTGCAATCAGAGGACTTCTCTCCATGTCTGATCCCGACAACCTTAACAATTTGTCAGGGCTCCGGCACCTGCCTTTATAATATTGCCTAGGAGTCCTCGAATGGCCTGTGCATACGGATGAGTCTCCTTTGACTCAGAAGAGAGGGCCACAGCTGTGTTCATTTCCACAGCGTAGCACAGCGACCTAAATCAACTCCAAATGAGGACTCATCTTTTCAAGGCATCCCACAGCAGTCAGATACCTGGCAATGAATCCCAGCCAGTCTGACAAGGCAGCTTTTCAAAACCAGCGTCTGTCGGTCATCTGGATTGCAGGAGGCAAAAGTGCAGGTCACCCTCCGTGAGCACATCGCACTTGAAGTATCTGTCTTCAGTGTGTCCTATCTCCTTAGCAAATTATCATCTTTTTCCTGCTTCTACCTTCTGCTCCTTTTTTAAACAGTCTCTCTCTCCAGGTTTCCTTTCACTCCTCACTACTGAAAGTGGAGATTTGGAGACCAAGGGCTCCAGCAAGATACATCTCCTCAGGCATCAGAGCAGCAATTGCCCCATCACCCCTTGCCCAGATGCTTGCAGCTGCTTTTCTTGTCTCCTCAGGAGCTGCAGGCGTAAGAGCAGAGGTAACTTAGTGGTGCAGGGATGGCATTGGAGATGCCAGCCATCACACCAGCACCCACAGATAAGATATCCGTGATTGTGCTGGTGCCTCGGCCATCAGGATGTCTCCAGCTCCTGCAGCAGAGTGCTGCAGCAGAATAAGCGCGTGTATAAATAAATCATCGGGGCTCCGATCAGAGGGCTTAATCCCAGAGAAGTTATCAAATATTTATTTTAAGACAGAGAAATAAATAGATCAAAACACTGATGGGGGACATTCTATCCTCACATCAATCCCTTTGCTGAGCACTGCTCAGTGGCTGGGGAAGCACACTCAGCCAATGTGGCCAACAGCACTGGTGGCCCAGCAGGACACCAGCCAGGAGTCACCAGCCCTCTGCAGAGAGGAGAAATCCTCCTCCTGCCTCTCCTGACAGACAGCCTCTGCCTCGTGCCCAAATCACCCTGCATGACCGCTCCCTCCTGGAGTCCTCCAGGCTTTGCGAATATTGAGTTGCCCAGGTCTGACAGCCCCATCATCATTAGGATCAGGCTATTACTCGTGTGATATTTTAATTGAACTCCACTCATTTAGAATACATACTTGCTGGAGAATCCCTTGGCCAGAAGAGTGGGAATACATCGCTTATGGTGGTGGTACCCGAGGAGACCCATCCCTTACCCTACCAGAAAAACCCAGCTGTACATCCACCTTGCTGAGGCCACGTATTTAACGTGGTAAATGGCTGGTTTCTACTTCGCGACTCTTGAGGGTCTGTATGAAGCTGGCTGAGGCACCTGCGATGCGGTCTGAGCCGGTGTACACAATTCAGTCACACTTCAGCGCGTCAGGAAAATAAATCTCAAAGCAGACACAGAATCAAAGCATCTCTGCCCAGCTTGCAGGGCCTGTGGTTATTCAAGAGATCAGTCAGGGCTATGAAATGCTGTCTCTCCCAAATCAATTAACTCAACTAAAAGGTACCTACCTATTCATTATTTGAGCTCAAGCTTGGCCTCATTGCACCGGCGGAACAAAAACCTGTCTGGTAATGATAACTGCAAGACAGTGGCTGGGGAAAAGAATTGTCCACCCCACGCGGGGTGTTATGACGGGAGACATCAGCCGCCCCGCGGGTCCCAGGGCCTGAGTGCTTCTCAATCACAACCTCGTGCTTCTGGAGGCAGTATTTCACGCCTAATTATCAGCAGCTTTTTCAATAGTGTGTCCGCAAATTGCGTTAAATGTGGACACATTGTATTTGTTTCATTTTAGGCACAAGGAATTGTGACACAAAATGCAACAACCAACCAGGAGCTGGGGAGAAAAACTCCTTTCTCTGTTGATTGCTTGTGTGTGAGTAAAACAGCTAACACCATTCTTACTACCTTTTAAAATTTCCTAAAACCCAAAGATTTTGGGGGAATATTTTAGTTCTGCACAGTTGGTACAGGCTTAACAGCAACAGATTTCCTATGGGTGGATTCACCTGTATCCCTTCTCCAGGCAAACACCTTTTCCAGATTTTGATGAAATGCCACTTATGTCAGCTCCCGTGAATTTTTGGTGAGGCATTTGCTGCTCTCCCTCAAACCGTACATCCCGGTGACAAAGTGAATGTATAAAAATCTCATCTTGATTTTTTTTTTTTTTTTTTATTTTGAAATTAAATTTTTGGCGAGCTCTTTGAAAGGCATCATGTAAACCCTGTGTTTTGAAAGAGTGACTAAAATGAGGTGATATGTAAGAACCAAATAATTATTCAAAATTCTTAGCAAACAGGAAGGTACTTGGGGAAAGAGAAGATGATGACTAAGGGGTCCTATTTTTATTTAAGTTGAACAGCTTCTTCAGAAGGAAATATAGAAATGTGTGACTGAGCTGCGAGCCTTTCCTCCCCACCACGTTGCTTTTCTCTTTCTTCAGGCAGTAGATCGGTAGCGAGTCCATTTTATTTCCATCCTTGGGATAAGAGTGGTCGTTTGCATCACTGTCTATATATTCAAGTTAATTTAAAATCTCATCTTTATTTTTTTTTTTTTTTTTTTAATTTGAAATTACATTTCTGGCTGTCACATTTGAAGAAATTTTTTTTTAAGTGCAGCCAGGACATCCTGACAATCTTCTGCAGATGCCTCGACTTGAAATCTTCTGTCTGGATTTCTCCTGACAGCAGCTCTCCAGGTGACAGTATTGGCTATAAAGAGCATTTCATGGATCAGAGAGGGAAGAATCAGGACTTGCTGGTCCCTTACGGGGAGCTTGCCCTGCAGCATGTGATTTTACTGCAGCCTGCAGCGCCCTTTGAATTCCTCTCCCTCTTCACACCTGCGATGTCCTGTCCTCTTACACAGACACTGCTGGTCTCCTGCCTTCAGTTAGTCTATCTTGTCTGGTCAAACCCCACATGTCTGCACACCCAGCATCTCTAAAAAAAAACCCAAACCCCAAACAAACCAGCTTCCTAAATGATTTGCAACCATCCACATCCTAGCCTGCTCCCCCCATGCCACAGCCTGCCCATATGCCTCGGACACCGAGGATGCAGGTGAGCCGAGAGATGGCCTCGCACCGGTCCAGGGGTGAGCATCAGTGAAGACATTCATGCAGACAACTGCATAAAATAATATTGCCCTGAATCTACATGCTTTTGTGGATGCAGTAGAGGTGTCGACCCTTCGCAAGATGCTCACTGGGGTTACAAACACTGTGCCACGAAGCTACTTAGACCACTCTGGGAGTAATGTCCTGGTTTTGTCAATTTATGTTAAGGGAGATATTTTTGTGTTGGAGAGAGCACAGTGTAAAATCATTTAGACAATAAAGGAGTGGCAGGATTTCCACAGGAGAAGAGATTAACCAAAGTGGGATTATTTTGTTCTGTGAGAAGATGATTAAGAGGTGGCATGATTGAAGTATTTAAACTGGCTCAGGGTTATTATCAAATTAAGTTGTATTGGAGATTGCTGGGCAGCCGTCATTCAAGGGCAGAGCAGGGGGCTTTGCAGCAGCCTCCCTCATAGCAAAGGGCATGGTTTTGGCTGATCCAGAAGGATACTCATGGATGGAGAAAGCAGACACGTGCTGCTGTGTGCCATCAGACAGAGGTTTGGGTGGGCTGGAGAGCTGCCTATTGCTTACAGATAACCTTAACCTTGGCACCATCCTTGTTTGAGCATCAGGATCCAACTTACACATATTTATTATCCTCTGTGCTTTCAGATGGATGGTCTCATCATCCGCAGCAGTGCTGTCCTTCGCTCCTACAAACTACTGTGAATTCATGTACTTCTGTCACCTCTTCTCTCCAGGCTGACAGGGCTAGGCACTGTATCCTGGTGCAAGCAAACATTTGCCAGGCGAGGAGATGTACTGAGGTCTTGCACCTTTTCTGTATTCCAGGCACAGCCCTGGTTTGTGCATTGCTGCATGGTGTTTCTGCTGGTCGCCAGTGCTGGTTCTGCGTGCATTTCTGTCTCACTGCTTCTCTTGTGCCACTTTGGATTCTCTGCCATGCCCACCATGCCAAAACCATGCCAGTCCTCTATAACCTTCAGACCAGACTGAGTGGTTTTCTTGGATTAGCAAGCTCTAATTGCTTTGCATAGGGTTAACTTAGAGTCTTCCTGTCATCTCTGTCTAAAATTTTTGTTCCAGATCACAACCAGATTTCAGTCTCTTACCAAAGCTTCAGCACCATTAATTACAAAATGGGCTCTTCAGACCTTGATGAGCTACAAATTCCTCTATGGTTTCACCTTGTTTCATATGCTCTAGTTAAGAAGCTCTCTCTCATATGCATCATTTTCATGTCGAGTGTAGCACTCCTCAGATTTTTTCAATAGGACTTCAAAATTATTCTCCTCTTCCTGAGTTAACTAAAGCGTGTTAAACCATAGCCCCACTATTGCCAGTGTGGAGGCTACTTTTTAGCGTCTTTTGGCTGACCTCTGTTTTCGATCTTCTCCAGCTGTTTATCACATTTCCAGGGAATTTCAGCTCTGACTGCTGAGGGGGTTTCATACTGCTCCTTCTTCCCATCTTGCAAGTTCCTCTTTAATTCTGGACCCGTTTGGGGGTCCATACAGAGCTAATTTTGAATTTATGCTGGCCTTGTTTGCAAAAACAGATCTGCTCCTTCAGGCCAGGTTGCCACCGGACTCACTCTGTACCTTCACTCCTTTCTGCTCCTTCATCACTCAGGGCAGGAGATGCTGCTGCAGCAAACTGCAAAGAAGCTTTCTCATACCTGGACCATGCTGCATGTCACCAAAGCAGCTGTTGGCTGCTGATGATGGGGGACGAAGGTGGGGAGCACAGGAGATGCAATGCTGTGAGTGCTTCCCTGGAGCAGACCTCAGTCCCTTTTTGGTGAGGAACATGGATGCAAGCCTAGCCCACAAGCCAGGCATGGCTGAGCATCCCACATGGGCCAGAGCATTTTTATCTCTTGCTGTAGTAGCGTCCAGGGTAGGTCAGAAGAATCCCACCTCAGAGGAGATTTTGTCTCCCTATTCATTCACAGACTGTCTAGACAACTAGTCTGCAGGTGACAGCCACGTTGCCAGCATCAGCAGTGTCATACCAGCTTCATCCGTGGGCTCAGACTGCAGCAGGTTTGTCCCGTCTTTCCACACACACACCACCCCTGCCCGAGATCACAGGTCCCAAAACACCTTTGGGCTTTGTCTGAGGATGGGAGAAGCCTAAAAAAAGCTTTCTTCTTGATTGACAGTAGGGTTTTCCTCATGAGAGCATGAACAAAGGGTATAGACTCAAACAGACTCACCGCCTTGCACAGGAGCGTTCCCCAAGCTGCCTTCTGCCGCATGCAGAGAGATCAGGCCTGGTGCCTGGGAGGATGGGTAAACAGCTCATCAGAGCTCATCAACATCCGCACAGCCTATCTGGGAAACACAGTGTGAATGCTTAAAAAGGGCACCGGAGCACAAAAACCGGTTCTGCCCTGTTGGGCTGGTAACAAAAGCAATTAGCTGGTGGAGGTGGGAACAGGGCCTTTGGGCTCTGCTTATACAGCTGATTAGGGGATCATCTGTCAGTCTTGGCCTCTCCTCGAAGCAATCCCCCAGCCGCGGCTATGAGCCAGAGAAGAGAACAGCTCTGAAAGGCCAAGACTTGGCATCCCTCTGCAAGACTGGAGAGTTCACACTGGCTCTCCAGCTCCATGTGAGGGACCGGCCAGTGCATTTGCATGCTTGGAGCTACCAGGAAGGAGCTACCAAGGGTGGGGTTTTTTTGCACTTCTTTCTACAAAATTGTCTTCTTTCCTGCCAGGACACTCATTCCAGTTCTTTCCAATCTCACTTTTACCATTATCCTGCTGGAGCTCCACCTTCCTGGGGACAAGAGCTCCAGGACCCCTTCTTGCAGAGCAAGGTAGGAAAAGCCATGCATGCCTGGTGCATGCATGCATCATTACTGTCCAACGAGCACACACCACTCACATCCAGCTTGCTCTTCTGCCTCATGCCCCAGCACAGGCTCCTTCTTGCCTCTTCTCACCAGGACCCCACCAGAGGGACACCAAATCCCTCAGTGCCTTTAGTGTGTCTCTGCCCTTCCCCTGCATCAGGCAGAAGCCACTGTCAGGGCAGCTGCTCCTAATGGATATGCATTGAAGCCATCCTCATAGAGGCCACTAATAATTCTGCATTAGTGTCCTCCTGTCACTGCCCTGTCTGCCGTTGATGAGCTTGGACATTGATGCATGCCAGCGTGACGTCTGAGTCACCCAGGTCTGGCTTCATCGAGGATGAGGGGCTGGCAAGGAGAGGAAGCATAAGCTGGGGGGGGAAAGACCCACTGCAGGATGTCTGGCACAGAGCTGTGCCAGTAGATGCTTTGGGAGTGTGTGGGCACGCAGGTGGACAGACAGAGGTCTGTGTTGCAGCTGCAGGGCCAGCACACCATGGCTGCTTCCCAGACTCTGCAGGCAGGAGGAAGAGTGGGCAAAGCCCAGCCATTTTCCAAAGTGCTGGGGCCTGTGCCATCCTTAGGAAATTCAGCATCAACACCTTGGAGGTGTGCAGCACTGCCACCTCCCTGCACTCTGCCCTGTGCATGCAAACCCCGTCCCCATCCGCCACCCAGTGAAAGCACAGCCTGCCCTCTCCTGATTGAATCCCCAGCACCCCAGCCTAGCAAAACCTTTAGGGAAAGGATCCCAGCTCAGTCTCCCTGCCCTGCCAGGAGCTCCTATGCGTGTTGTCCCTCTTCATGGCAATCCCAGTTCTGGGGTCACTCAAAGATAGAGGGAGATGGATATCCTCTGGCATTGAGATTCTCCATACCTCTTGGGGGTGGTCTTGGCCTCTTTCCATGGTAGATGGGAGAGCTGTTTGCCGAGGAGATGCTGACCTGAAGGCTCACTTGAGTGAGGGTCTTTTACCATCCTCTGCTGGAACTTGGTCTGGATGGCCTCTATGATCCGTTTTTAGCCCCAAATCAACCTGTCTCACCACCTCCGGAGTGAAAATATCTGGGGCTTACTGGCAATCCACTTCACCAGTTACTCCCAGTTGTCATGGGTAAGTGGCAAGATACCCTGGCTCTTTTTGAAATCCCAAAGGATGTGGGCAATGCTGAGGTCCCTTCATGCCATGTCCTTTTTCTGCACAGGGAAGGCTTTCTGGGAGACAGAGCGAATTATTTCCAAAGCAAGGAGCCTAGCAGAGAGCCCAAGCACTAGCAGCACCCAGTGTCTGGGGGGCTGCCTGCCTGGGCAGGGCTGAAGACAGCTTCCCAGAGACCCGGCAAGTAAAAAGCTTCGCTCCTTGGATTGTCAGGCCAGAATCACTTCTTCTAGCATCATCTTGGTGTTTCCTGGGAGCTGGATTAATATTGAGCTCTATGAGTTTGACAGACCATGGTTTCAGGCAAACACAGAGCCTTGTTCTGGAGCAGGGGGAAGATCTCAACACCAAGGTCTATCAGCAAGGGGACATCCTCTACAAACCTCAAAACACCACTCCCTGCTGAGTCTGTGCTGGTACCTCCAGCCAAGAGCACATGGCGGGCTGGTGGAATGGGACAGCAGCATCTTTACTCAGATAAAATGGAGACAGGACTAAACCACAGAGAAGAAATGGGGAGAATGAGAAAGAAAGAAGCTATGAGTTGAGCACAGGGATGTTGTGACCAAGGAAACCCCAAGGAAGAAATGGGATAAAGAAACTGCTGGAGAGGTCACTGCACCATGGGGGATCAGGGAAGGCATAATCCATACAAGAAGGACCTGCTTTTTGTCTAGGAGATGGGGAGGAGAACAGTCCTAGCCCTGGGGTAACTTCAGATCATCCTGCTGAGAGGAACAGGCTCTGGCAGGAGCATTGGCACAACCATCAGTGTACTTGTGCACAGGGGGACCAGGGCTCTTGGGGTTGCTACCAAGCAGCAGGGAGCCCAGGGAGAAGATGAGAACAAGGGCTCGTCAGGACCAGGGGAGTCCTGCAGCAAGGGATGGAGGGAAGGACCCCGGGGCCATGGCAGGTGGGTCTGGGGGAGCCCATATGGGGGTGAGGGTTGGTGGGGAGAAGCCCAAGGGGAAGGACCACAGTTCACTCAAACCCTCCTGGAGGGTGGAGGAGGAGGAGGAAGGGATGTCCTTGGAACCACAGACCTTTCTTCTCCCCCTTCCCCCACTTGACATTTAGAGTGTGAATGCCTCCGTGTTTGGTGCTCACGAAGATCATTTCTCCTGGAAGGCGAAGGAGGTGCCGACAGCAGCAGCCGCAGGGACGCAGCTTTCCTCTAATGAACTAGAAAATAGTTTCCCTTTAATACTGATTATCCTGGAAGCCAGCTGAAGTGAATGTGATTTACATAAAGATGAACCCGCTCGGCACAGTCTTCCTCGGCAGCGCCGGGTGGCTCAGCAGCGGCAGCACCACAGGCTGGGCCTTGGCTGGGATGCTCTGCAGCATCCCAGGGTTGGCAGCGCTGCCAGGTGCCTCTGCTTCCCGACAGGCAGGCGAGAGCTGTGCCCTGCTCCAGCAGCTCTGTCTGCCTCTGCAAGCACTTGCAGCCTACCGGGAGGGATTGCTGCAGCCCCCCAGACTGCTAACCCATCCCACCTCTCCCACCCCAGCCTGGCTCCTGCTTGTGATGAGCTACTGGGTGCTAGTGCTGCCCATCTGCCATCCCCAGCAGGGCCTTCTGAGTGCAGCAGGAAAATTTATGGCCATGCAAGAAACCAGGCTGGGAAGCTGATCTGGTTGGGGGAAAAAAAAAAGCAAAAAAACATGACCCAGCTCCCCGCATGAGCACCAGTGCCAACACAGGGGAGGGAGGGGAGAACAAGAAGTTCAGCAGCAGCCTGGCTTATACCATAAGCTGAGAGTCCATTTCAAGTCACTCACTGGGGACCAAGATCTGAAAAGGGCAGAGTTCCTCAGGTATTTTCCTCTCAGCCTCCCCCATGTTATATTCATGGCCAGACTTTCATCATGGTCTTGGATCTTCCACAACGGCTACCTGTTTGCACTGGAAATCACCTCCCTCGGATGGCAGGCACACTGAAGAGATGGCTCAGCTTTCTCTCTGCCAGCCCTTCCCCACACATTGCTGTTGCTTCTCCCTGGGCCTGCGCAGCTCCACAGCACAAGCACATGCAGTGAATGTGTGTGCAGCCTCTGTGCCACCCTGCCAGTCTAGAGTCTACTTTCCCAGGCTGCTTGCACAGTGTCTGCACAGCACTGCCCTTACGCATTCCTGAGCTCTGCAATCTTTTGCACCTGAAGACATTTCTTCAGGTGCAATGAGTATTGAATTTTACACCCTGAAAAATGCAGGCCAGCAATGCTCCACTGTGCATGTGAGTGCTTGCCTGCAGCCAGGGTGCAGATGGCTGCAGGCTCGCAAAACTTGGACGGGTTGCACGTGAAGGAGAGGCCTGGGTGCATAGTTTCTGCATGCTCACATTCGTGTTTGTGCGTACCGGTATAGACGTACTTGCGTGCATCACCGGCATATTTGTGGCTAATGTACGTACCGGTATAGACGTTGTACTTGTGTGCATCACCGGCATATTTGTGGCTAATGTGTTACTGATCATGGTACTGCTGTGTACAGAGCATATGCCCCTGCGCCAAGACACATGGACATACCATGCCGGCACCATATGTGACAAATTAGGGCGGGGGAAGGGATGTATACACGAGCCCTTCAAACAAGGAGACATTCAGTCTGGCTGCCTGTAAGTGCAGCATGTGCCCACATTTGGCCGTGGGCGTGCAGCACATGCGAGGGCAAGCCACCAGCCCACAGCAGCGGGTAGCGCCTGCACCGCACCGGGTGATGCTGCGACGACGGGGCAGGGTACTGCGGGAGTCAGCATTCCCCGCCGCTGTGCCATACACCTCGGTCAGCAGTTCTGACTTCCCCTCAGATAGATTGTGTTGTCGACTAATAACCACATAAAATATTCAGGAGCTTACCGCTCTGCCAGAGGCACTGCGGAGATGAGCGTGCCAGGAGATGGATGGGTTGTGGGCCTGGGAAGCTTGCTCTGCACCAAGAGCTTGGGGGGGGGTGGGTGGGTTGGGTGCACGTGGCCAGGCTCAGCTTTTAGGAAGTGGATTTATTCTCCAAGCAGCAGCCCAGTCCTGCACAGGGAGGTATTTCTGCCTTGTCCCACAGGGGGGAGAGCAATTAGCAGGGACCTGTTTCTGGAGGGGACTAAGCAGGGAGCGCAGCCACCCACAGTCCCATCCCTGCTCCCTGGATCCTTGTCAATGTTAAATGCACGCATAGCTCTGGTGCAGGGATGGGAAGCCTGGGAAGACTCTGACCACCAGTGGGGGACCACCCATGGCAGGGTGGGTCCCCAGTCTCCAAAATGGTCCATGCCGGATGCCAGCACCATGAATTCCTCTGCCAAAGCCCAGGCTTGGGACTCTCACCACCTGGGGAGTCACAGGGACCATGCATGGTCTCCGGTGACTTTTCTTTCTGCCAAGACCACAGATGTCTTGAGGGGTTGGAGCCAGGGACGAGATGCTTCAGAGACAGATACTGTGACAACCGCAGCACAGTGCTGGTTGTAGCAGAGGTGGAAACGGCTCCAGAGCGAGGAGTGCAGGCAGGATTTCAGCGCGGGGCTAGGGGCCATGTGCTCTGCACCAGCGTGCTGGAAATTGCTGCCCAGCTCAGGCAGGAGGAGAAGTCCTTGGGGGTGGTAGGGCTGGTCAAACTCGTGCTGCTTCTCCATAGGTTCCTTCAGAGCTGCATCCCATCTTACTGTCTGCAAGTCACCTATTAAAAGTGCCATAAACTCTCCTGTCATCTGGGACCAGCAGCAGCTGTCACAGCTTTTGGCACAGCTGGGCTCCCTGCCCTGAGTCCTGAGCCCCCCGCAGCCCAGGACCGTGCCCTCTGATGGCCACCGTTGCCCAGTGAGCACCCGCGGGGCTCCCGATGGGCGGCTGGCGAGGCGAGATGACAGCCAGCATGCTACCTGGCGTGGGCTGACACGCTCAGCAGACGCTGTCAGTTGCTTTTTGGAGCAGGGCTCCCTGCATCTCAGCAGTGTGAGGTGCCTGAGGGTGGCCAAAGGGGACAAGGGCCGAGCGAGAGAGCTTCCGCCGCAGATTAGTGATGTGACAGAGGAAAGGGAGGGAGATTAAAAATTAGTCCCCTGCCTGTCTCCCTCCTGCAAGGAAGAGTTAAATGGACAGCTATTTTCCTGCTTACATTACTTGTCCTGGAAGGATTTGGTTTGGGGCAGTTTGATCTCTTCTTGGGCATAGCAGGAAAGACGCAGTAGTCTTCACATTGCAAAAAGTCCACAGGGGACATGCGGGACAGAAGCACTCCTTGGCATGTCTGGAGGTGGGGATGTGTGGCTGATGTTCACATGACATGTCACCCATCGTGCCCAGGTGCATTACTAGTCCCCAGGCTTGGTGTTTAGGCAATGCCTCCTGCCCAGCGCCAGGAGCCCAAAGAAGAGCTGCAGGAAGCTCTCAGCACTTCCCACGCTCTGCCTGCAGCTCTCAACTCACTTTTGAGCCAGTCTAGCCGGGGCTTCACAGCATCACTGTCATGTGTGGGGCACTTAATGGGAGGACGGTTGTGGGGTCAAGCGCCTTTTGCATGATGGAGACTGACCAACCCTTTTCTTCTCACCTCCCCTGATGCCAGAAGCTGCAAGGGACACTTACCTCTCGTCCTTGCCAGTGCATTGGCATAAACTGTAGCAGATGCAGCCAAGGAGTGAAGTTGATCAGGATCAGCCTTTACCTGTATATTGCTCCACATGTGGCTTTGCATCTCTCTCCCACAGCTCTTCCTCCAAGGGATGGATGCTGTGCAGACCCCCACAAAACCATCCTGCCTCCCTCCCTTGCTTTGCAGGTTGAGGTGTGCCCCCAGGCATTGCCGCTGGGGAGAGGGGTTTTCTCCCCATGGCTTTAGAGCTCCTTGGGCTGCCTTTTGCAGCAGTCGGTCTGCAAGGATCGAGGCTAGTCACGGAGAGAGCAGTGATGCTGCTGCCTGCACACATCTGTAACCCAACCTGCGGGGACCAGCGGGTAAGAGGCAGGAAAGCCTCCCAGTGTTGGCGTGTGCCGCCTGCCTGCGTGGACTTGGCTTGTCAGCACAGGTTGGCATTTGTGTAAAGGCAGCAGCTCCAGCCAACAACTACATCTTCCTCCGAACTACATACTTCTCCGAACTGGAGAAAGTCTGGATGTCTACAAAGGCCACGTGGCAGCTGACAACAAGCACAGCCTCACAGCTAGCATCTCCTCTCTCGGGAGGAAGGGGATTTGTAATCACCCATGCAAGGGTGAGCAGCCTGACCCACCGCAGAGCCACAGAGCTCCCCGGTGTGCAGGCAGCAAGCGGGTACCAGCAGCGGCAGGTGCCCTGGGGTGTGCGGAGAGCAAGACGAAGGGGCATCCCAGGGGCTGGGGGGCAGCCAAGGGGATGCGGCAGCTTGCTCTTGGCTCCAGGCACGCACAAGCACCTTGCACCTGGAAAAGTGTGGGACAAGGGGCACTGCGATTTAGTAAAACATATCACCCAGCCATGGCACCGCAGGGGGATTTTGTTTTGTAAAAGGATTTATTCATAAAGCTACAGCAGTAGCAAACCAATCCTTGTCCTGCGGGCCCTGCAACGTGTGTATAAAGTAAATTAGAACAAGGTCTGCATGTGAAGGTTATAAACTAACATAATACTGGTTTGGAATGGGGAGGGAGAGAAAGAGTTGGAGGGAGAGAGAAAAAGGCAGAGGAAGAGGGAGGGGAGAGCCCTTTCATAATTCACAGTTCCTGAAATAAAAATAGGGCTGGAATCATGTTTTGGGTAGAAGGGAAAGTGCGTAGGAAGTGTATACTTGCCAATCTGCCAAAAAAAGTTGCTTTTTATTTTCTTAAGAAGGCAATTATGTATTTTTGTCATCCACTCCCTACTTTGAAGCAGTTGAACCTGCTTTGCTCAAACTTTCCAGAACAATTCGCCCTCAGGCTACTGCCAGAACTGCAACACTTACACCCCAAAGATGAAAGTGGGAGAGTGCCACGCCACTGGCTCCACATATGCAGAGCAGAGGTACCTGCAAACTGGTCATGTCTACACCTCCATCTCATGGGGCTGGGAGCCACCAGCTCCTCTCCCCCCTCCAACTGTGTTTTGCAAAAGAAGGGGAATTTTGAAGATTCAATTTGTCTTGATTCAGGTCAGAAACTCATCACAGGCATGCAGGGATGCTAAAATGTCAGTGTCACTCCAGAGGAATATCTCCTGCTGCTTCTTCTCCTGGAAGCTCCCACCTTGGGAGATAAGGGATCGATGGGGTTTAGGTGAAGGACAAAGCCCAGCTGAACTTGGGTCTAAGCTGGTGCTCAGCAGACCCTGGACAGGGAAAGTACAGGGCTTCTCAGGGTCCAATGCTGAACTCATCATTTACAGAGGGAAATTTGAGGCTGCTCAGTCCCTTTCAGCCCCATCTCAGTGCCTAATCCTCTCCACCCCAAGTCCCTGACCCTCTCCTGGGCTCCCTGCCTCTTTAGGAATCATTGCAGCACTTGGGTATATGCTGAGTGGCTTTGGTTTTGGTTAACTTTTTCACTTGCTGGATAGCATGGGGTTGAACTGCACAAGTTGTACCGGAGCTACATGGCAACCTGCAGCCCTGCTAGGATGGGCAGAGTCTCAACAAGATTTGCTCACTGTTGGACTCCTGTGCCTCCAACTCCGCTGTGTCAGTGGCCCTCACTCCTGCTTGAGATGTCTTCTATTTCAAAGAAGCCATTTGCTCTCCCACCTACAAGTGAGAAAGGCATTTGAGACAGCAAGTTGCCCAGTTCTAAGGGTGCCGTTTCACAGCTGGCCTTCAACAGAAAATGAAATGGTTTTTTGGTGATGTTAGTTTGCAGCTTGAACAGCAGGTTGTTTTGACTCTGCAGAATTGCTATAGCCAATGGAAGAAAAATAAGGCTGCACACAAGAGGAAAAGTATCATTTTGGTCCTACACGGTATGAGTTGACCAGGTAACAGCATCCTAAGGTCCCCCAGTTATGTATGCATCTTACCACGCTGACAGCAATTCCTGCCGCTGCTCTTTGCCCCACCCCGTCTGCAATATCAAACGCTGCCTATAAATTACTAATAACAAGGATATGTACCTTGGAAAACAAGCTAGTGCCTGTGGGTGGGATGGGATCAATTTTCTAAATCAATGTAAACACCGCAGTAACTTTGATATTCATGATATTCATATCCACAAGGCAGTAGCTGGGCATTAAGGTCACTAGACAGTAGCATTACAAGTAGCACATTACAAAGATGCATGGGCTTAAAACCCCCGAATGCAGATAGGAGTGACCCGGCTGCGCCCATATGCATTCCTGCCCGGTGTGATAACTCTATCTTCCTCTTCCTTGTCCCACGCATAGCCTTAACACTGTCTTGTACTTATAAATATGACAAATATGGCTGTGTCTGGGTTGGCGTGCAGAGAAGAGGTCCTGGGTGCAGAAAGACAGCAGTGCCGCAGCGGAGGGCACCCGTGAGCCACCTGGGTGCGTGTCCTGCCGTGCGTGTGCCAGATGGCTGTGGTCAGGGCCAGGGAAGGTGCACAAGCGCTGGTGATGGATGACGATAGAAGAAAAAGCAAACGCGAGACAGTTCAGCAGTGCTTCGCATAAATATGACATATGGCTGTGTCTGGGTTGGCGTGCAGAGAAGAGGTCCTGGGTGCAGAAAGACAGCAGTGCCGCAGCGGAGGGCACCCGTGAGCCGCCTGGGTGCGTGTCCTGCCGTGCGTGTGCCAGATGGCTGTGGTCAGGGCCAGGGAAGGTGCACAAGCGCTGGTGATGGATGACGATAGAAGAAAAAGCAAACGCGAGACAGTTCAGCAGTGCTTCGCAACTGTGTCATGAGAAGATCCGCCTGTCCCTCTGTGTGTCTGAAAGACAAACTGGCAAAGCTGTACCTTGATAATTGAGAACTGCTGCGCTACAAATTTGATGTGACTTGCAGAACACATGCAATACAACACAGTCCTTCATTTCACAGTCCATATTCTCTGTTTTTTTCTACAAGACCTTTTTTTCTGGTGCACCTATTCTTAGAAAAAATGAAGGCTGCAGAAGGAGGAAAACTGATGAGGAGAAGGGTGTGACCATGAGTATCATGATGAGGAGAAGGCAGTTGTGAATGAACTTAGTGTTTGCAGTAATTAAGTAACTGTCTAAATTCCTAAATCCTGATTTTGAAATCGTTTGGTTGACTTGACATGTCCAAGTCCCAGAGCTTTTAATTCAAATATTAAGCTTGAGTGGCAAATTAATAAAAGGCTATGAATGAAATTAATGAAAGATTAAAGACCAACAGCTCATGCTGATATAAAAATTACCCCTCCAAAATAGGTTATGCAATAATTAGAATAAGTTACCACTATGTTAATATTAATTCTGATATAACATTTATTCATCGATTAGATTTACTGATTCACAATGAAGTTCTAAAACTTTATATACATTTGTTGAATCTTTGCAGGCACTGTTAATCATCTTTATTTTCTATTCCATAATTTCTAAAATTACTATAAAGCAAATTTTCATTAATAAATTGTGTAGTTGAGCACTTGAGTTCGCAGTTTCACTAAGCGAAATGAGATCTAAAGAGCTATTAAGACCATGGAATGGGTAATTGATTAACTAAAATGACTTGGTCAACGCGCTCTGAATCCTCTAACTAGCACATTGTTTTGATGTCAGCCTCCACATTTCGTATCGGCTGCGAAAATTGACAAAAGGGACAATCTGAGAGTTTTCACCTGGGTTTTGTTAACAAAGCGCTAGGCCGAGCAGCCTATAGAGTTTTGCATTTAGGCTT
Organism: Aptenodytes forsteri; assembly: GCF_000699145.1. NCBI lineage: Eukaryota > Metazoa > Chordata > Aves > Sphenisciformes > Spheniscidae > Aptenodytes > Aptenodytes forsteri. Next base: position 478,180 of record NW_008795299.1, read on the forward strand.
TGAGAATTTGTGTCTCCGGCATATAGTTGTGGGTTCATAGCCTGTGTCAGAAAAAAAGAAGGAACTTATTACTTGGTAGGCTGGAATTGTGGAGAAGGGCTGCGGCAGGCAGCCTATTTGCAGAGATTTAGTGTGTTACTTTAATTGGGCCGGACGAGGTGTCAGCCGCGTATTCAGAGGGTACGGTGAAAATGTGGAGCGATCTGATGGAAAAGAAAAGCCTTGGTACTCCTGCTTCCTAAATGTGACCTGGGTAGGATTTGTTGCCAAAATCAGGCTTGCTTCTGCTTTTCCTCACTTTAATGGGGATGTTATTTCATCCAGCCAACTAAACTGTAGATCAGCAACGTTTCTCAACTGAGAATATCCCAGTATTTTAAAAGAAATTTTTTCTTTAGTAATTACGTTCAGCTTTATTCAGCAGACCTATTGTCTGCTCTGCAGCACTTTTGTTAATACGCTGGAATTTGTTATGGACTGTGCAATTTATTGCAATGCTTCTCTCTCTGCCTTGTTTTTGGCAGCTGATAACTAAATTCTTTTGTTTCTGATCACTTACTCTTGTTTTATAGTATAATAAAAAATAAAAACACCCTAGTAAAATTGTGTAAATAGAGTGTATGCAGCTGCATATACATGTTTTTTCTTGCTGAATGAATGCATGCACACATCCCTGCATCCTCAGCCCACGCTGCACTTCCTCCCAGTTTCAGTGCTGCAAAACACCTTATCTCCGCTGCAGCGGGGGAAGAAAACCATCAGCTACGCGCCGGTCCTTGAACCTCAGCTCCATCTTGGCTGACCCTGACTGCCTAACTCCACTTTGGCTGGCTGAGCTCTTCAAAGGCCTGTCCACAAAAAAAACAAAAAGCAACTTGTTCTGGCCATGCATCTCTTCTCAACCCTTTGACGCCCCATGGGCATGGTGTGGGATACATGATGATTAACATATCCTGGACACAGCTAGTCCCTGGGTCCTGCCCCTGGGATGCTATCCAGCTGCTTCCCAACTCCAAAGTCGTGTTAAAACATCTGGTCCCCAGTCTCAAGACATGGCCAAGCTCTGAACCCAAGAACACGGAGCACTCTCGTGCTCCATTTTGGGGGGGGGGGGGGGGGGGGGGGGGAGTGATAAAGCGAT
>NW_008795299.1:479533-535399 GCF_000699145.1 Aptenodytes forsteri
GCGCGGGGCAGAGTAGCGATGATGGAGACCTGAAAGCCCTCCTACCTGCTACATCTGCTGAAGCAAGCCCTGGCTCTGAGCTTGCCATCTCCTGTGTCAGGACCTCCCTGTTTACACTCGTGGGGAAGAGCAGAAACCTGTTGCGTAAGACGGCACAATCATCTCCCTGCAGCTTACTGCTGCAAATCACATTTCAGCAGCAGATGATTTTCACCTTCCTTGTAACTAATGAAAAACCCTTTAATTCAATGTGTTGACATTAAAGCTCAGGCTGAAGATCTCTTCCCCGGAATACAAATGGAAATGGGACCCATGCTTTTCCAGATAAAGACAGTTTGAAAGGACTGGCTAATTTTTTCTGTGGATTTAACCTGTATTGGTTTCCTTAATAATAAAATAGCAGAGAGGGCGCGATTTCTCTGACTAAGATCAGATATCCCTATTTAGGTCAGATCTGTCCCAAACGCTGTCTTGACAATACAGATGACTAAATCCCAGTCTACCAAGATGGCAGAGGCTTGGCTGGCACGGTGCAGCTCTCCAGGACTTTACCAGGACACCTACAGGCCTTTCTGCTGAAACATGCTCCCTGGGCAGGCACAGAGCAGTACATTTAATCCTGCCAACCCTCTCCCTTTCCCTGGTCTTACATACACTTCTCAGCTGCAAAAGACCCTGCCTACCAAGGCCCCATCCGACCCCTATTTTCAGCATCTGATCTGCTGGTGGACCTTCTCGTGGAAGGATATCTTTATCATCTACTGGAGACGGGAGGATGGGAGGAGGTCAGGCTCCCTCTACCCATGTGAAGAAGTGAATGATGACATTACCCTGCACTCCTCAATCTCATATGCACACCAGGGAAGTGGTGGGAGTGCATGGTCCTGAAGAAGGTCCCACGGGCACTTCACTGTTTCTATGCTGAGGCAATAACCTGCAACATGGGACGTGTTGGTGATGCCAAGGAAGCTGGTGGTGTCTGGGCAGCCTTCCTCTTTTCCTCCACTCCTCCAAGCACCACATGTGATGTGGAAGGGAATACAATGTTTTTTTCTCCACCTCTCCAAGCAGCCTGCATAATCCCACCTGCCCTCCTTCACTCTCTCCCTGCTCTGTAGCCCGTGCACTAACCGATCTCCCACCCATGCCCCATTGACCCACTCCCCGCTGACTAGTCTGAATCTGCAGTTCCCAGATTTAAACTGCACACCAGTCCCTCTCTAGAGGATCTCATTTTATCCTATGCTCATCCAGCCTCAGGTTCCCACAGACTCTCCGAGTGTCTCTCCTGCTTTCTCCCAACAGCTTGCCACCACCCCAGAGATGAAGACCTGCATGTATGTGGTCAGCGCGTGTGAAGAAGCTGTCCTGCTCTCCTGGGGTCTTGTTCTGCAGGTGCCTCCTGGAGAAGCCTCCTGGAGATGCTTCTGGTCCAGCTGTGCATGAAGGCTGCAGAGATGTTGAAGGTGGAAGGTAGTTACTCAGACACAAATAGGAGATCCATCATGGAGCTCTGCTCTGTGCACATGCACAGGGAGGCAATGTGTTCATATTTTGCTATCTGCGTGCAGATATTAAATGAAATTTGTCCGAATCCTCTTGTCTTCAGGTGAGGTACATGGTTATCTGGCAAGTGCTTGACTGCTTTCTCCTTACCTTGTGTGAACAACTCTCACAATCACAGAGGAGCGAAGAAATCTTGCATTTTTGGAAAGGTGCTTGGGAGCAGTTGATGTGAATCACTGCCAAGCATAAAGACATTTAAAATGGTTCTAGATACCTACTAGATTAGTAAGATGAATCACAGTCGTCGTGACCTCTACATGTGTCTGGCAAGTTGTTCTCTTGTTACCTAGTGAACAATCTGTTTTTCATGAACCCAAAATAACAATGTTTAGGAATACATTTTTTTTTTCTTCTCAAGCTCTGTGTGAGTCACTAGCACTGAAGCAAAAGAAGGAGGAATCCTCTGTATAGACACGCACATGGCTCGGGAGCAGGGACTTCTGAACGGGGAACAGTCCAGCCTCTGGGCGAAGACTGGTGTCTCAGTGACATCCCCTCCTTTACTGGGGTGACCGACTTGGCACAAGGTAAGCGTTTTGTACCTGGAGCCCCCGCTGCCAGCCCCGCATTGTGTGCACCTCTTTATCCACAGATTATCTCCTGTGCTTCCTCCTGTCATCTCATTTGCCTCCCTAAAAAGTGTCTGGCTTGGATCCCATGGTAAACTCGCTGGTTGCTGCCAGCCCTCTGCCAAAGCTTTCCTCTCAAATCTGAAACAAGAGCGGGTTGTAGGCTTGACATTTTTCAGCAACTAAGCCAAAGTATACGGGAAACGATATTTTTACCTTTTTCTCTGTGCCCTTTTCTTTCCTCATGTCTATTTGCTTCTGTCTTCGTTCGCCTCACAAAAAAAAAAAAAAAAAAAATTAAAAAAAAAATGAAGCATCACCAATTCAATAACTGCCCTTTCAATATGTTCTTGTCCAAAATAGCTCCGAGCAACAGGGGTGCAGGGTCAAAGACTTGCCCTTAGAGACTCTTTAAACTAAAAGGAGCAAGTTGCAGTAATATTTTTAATGTTTAAAGCTGTGTTTTCCTTCCTTCTTTTCGTAGGCATTTCATAGGCATTTACTGACAGTTGAGATCTTCCACGGATGTTTGTTTGCAGTGGATGTATGCCAGCTGTAACTTACAGTTAAATATTTCATGTAAAACCAGGATTGCTTCCCTTCTGTGACCACCCCACAACAGCCACGGGCAGGGTGACTTACAGATGAGATTCAACTCTCCAAGTGCCGGTGCGAGCGCCGGCAGGAGCCCCTTGGGCAGCACGGAGGCAGGAACTCACATTTCTGGGAAGGCTTACATCTTTTTTTTTTTTTTTTAACTTTTTCACTGCAAGAGCCAAAAATAATCTGAAGCAACCGGAAAGCTGAATTTCTCTGTTTAAAGAAGCAATTGATAGCAGCAGACGTACAAGGAAAGGGGGAGCAGTGCTCAAATGGGACTGCGTGAGGTCCAGAACTACACACCGTGCTTGTGTATCTGCATCTAAACGGATGGCTGGATGACTGGTCGTACTTTGACCTCTAGCCACTGCCCCCGAAGGGCCCAGCCCAGCAGCCCAGAGCCCAAACAAGATGCTCGGGGACCACAATTCCTGCCCAGTCCCGTTGTACTGGTGTACCCCATACATGCAGGCAGCGCACAGCATGTGCACTGTGCACTGCTGTGCACCCCGCTGAGCAGCAGCAGAGTCCTGTGGAGAAAACCCAAAGCCCCTCCAGATCCCTTGTGCATCCTCACTTTCCCCTCCAAAGGGGACCTGGCTTATCACCCCAAGACCTTTTCCCATCCCAACGAGGGAGGGGGCCAGATTCTGACCTGCCACTGGTCCCGGCCCCGGGGCTGAGCTGTGCCTCTGCTCCCTGCGGGAGGACAGAAAGTGTTTTTATCAGGACAATTCTGGCAAGCACAGTGCAGGCTTGCCAGGGATGTGGCACCAAAGGAGCCCGGCAGCATCGCCTGCCAGGTGCCCCGTGCACACCAGGCCAGGGGAGCCCTGTGCCAGCAGAGCTCACACCATGATGGGCAGCCACAGAGAGGACCAGAAATGCTCCTTATTAATACAGAAATTTATGCTGCCTCTAAAATACATTTGCAGCGACATATTTAGTAACCCAATTAATACTCCGAGACAGACATTTTAGTGTAACTAATTCTAGTCTGTATGTTCCCTTTATAGTGATATAAATGGCTTTATGTTGTGCTATTGATCTCTGTGGCCACAGGATTTCACAGCACACCCTTCCATCCATCCCAGCTACCCTGAGAAGGTCCACAGGCTTCAAATCCCCCTGCAAGTCATTTGCCTCTGGGGTGCATGGTGGGGAAAGGAGAGCCCCAGTAAAAAAGAGCAGCATCCTGCCCTGCGGGGGGGGTTGGGCTGTAGGTTTGGCAGATGGGATGGGATGGGATGGGATGGGATGGAAGGCTCACGTCCCCTCCTCTGCGGAGCTGGCTCCAGCCCACAGGTCTCCAGCCTCTCATGCAGTGCCGTGCAATGATGGGGACATCATTTTGTCTAGAAACCATCACCCAGGCAGGGCCTTCCCACACGTCTGCAGTGATGGGGGCCATGGTGCTCACTTCCAGCTCCGTGGCAGGGTTGCCACGGAAACTGATACTGTTGATTTTTTTCTGATCTCCAAACCCAGCCCATGGCATCAGTGCTCCCATCCACAGTGCCCGGGGGGAGATTCCCCGCACAGCAGCCGATGGGTGGCAGTTACGCCCCCTGCTTTCCCTACAACCCCGCATCTGCCCACAGCAGAGCCCACCCTCGCCCTGAGTATGAGCGCAGCCATGCTGCTCTCACGTGCTTGCAGCTTTCCAAGGCTTCCCAGCAAGCCACACAGGATACCTTGGTGGGATGTCACATCACACCTCCACTCCTCACCCTCACAAACACCCCTTGGGCAAACATCACCTCCAGCAGCCTGCAAAGCAGTCCCCTTGTCCCGCTCCATGTCCTCAATGCAACATCAGGTGCTTGGGCAGGAGGGTCAGCAGAGGAGACCAAATGCTCATGAGCACCTTTCTGGAAAAGGTGCTGGTAGCAGGGTCTAGAGGCAGGAGAAGAGACACCAGACCTCACTGGAGGGATGGTGGACGTGATGTGCCGGCGTTTCGTGGAAGGAGGGGAAGATGGATGTGGTGCTGGCTCTGGGCAGGGAGGCGTCAGGAGCCGGCGCTGGGGACAGCGGTGTGTGGGAAGGGGATGTGCCCGGCAGTGAGGTGTCCTTAGGCAGAGCAGTTACTCTCTGCCTCCCTACTTTCCTACATCCGAAGGCTGCATTTTCATTATTCATCCCCCTTCAGGGGAACTATCTCATAGTAATAAAAATGTCAGAAGTAATACACAAATACATACATACACTAAATGAGGAGTTGCCACAATACACAGAAAGACGTGGTGATTTATGGACCCCTGGGCTGCCACCTTGGTTCCCCCCATGGTGAGGCAGTGGGCCCTGCCCCAGACACGGGAGGTTGTGTGCAGGGAGGTCAGGGGAGATGCCTGCGGTGGCCCTCAGCCTTGAGGCACGCTCCTGGGTAACTGGTACCTGGGTATCGTGGCTCCCTGCATCCATTATCTGAAGCTCCTGCTTGGCTGCAGGCTCTGCTGCATCCCAATGCCTTTTGTGCCCCTTTCTCCATCAGTCTTTGTTCCCAGCCCAAGCCTGGGTTGAGTATCCCAAACTGCCCAGGCTGCAGCAAAACTCTGCTTTGAAAACCCAGCAGAGATGCATGGAAGTGTCCCCATCAGAGATGGCAGCTCAGGGTGAGCACAGCTTTGGGACCGCCAAAGCTTGCGTCAGCATTGGCCCACCAGGAGCCCTCTTGCTCTGCATGAGCCTGTGTCCCAAGTCATCATGTCCTGACACAGAGAAGCAGAGCAGGTAAAGGCTAGTGCTTTCTCCCTGTCCTCAGCTTTGCTCCAAGCTGCAAGGGATTGGGTTTTCCCCTTTCGCAAGGCTCGGTGTGCAGCTGTGACTCCGAAAAAACTTGGTTGACAGTCAGTCCTACAAGCTGGGTGCAGGCAGATAGATAGGTTGGAAACCAAGAAGGGCTACGCACACTGGCCGCCCCGCCTTGCAGAAGAAAATCATACCCACCACTCCCAGGGATGGTGGCATGAGGAAGGCACCAAGTGCACACATGCACACGGATCTGTGTTGGGGCTGCTGAGCGCTAGCTGCCCTCTCAGTTGGCTGCTCGGGAGCCTGGCAAGTAACACAGCAGCTCTAAGGACCACGCGATTGGAAATGCAGCAGGGAAGAGCTGGGATTAGTCCCTTGCCCGGGCATCACTGTGTGTATCTGCATGGATGCATGGGGTGCCTGGCTGTACGTGAAGCCCACGTGGGTGGGTGTGCCTCGTCTGTGTACACAGGTGTGTGCAGGCACGCGCAGGTTATGCTGTATGTACATGTTGGTGTCGTCATATGGCCGGGCACACGTGTGTGTGCATGTGCATGAGCCAGGGCAGGGACGTGGCAGCTCCTCAGAGGGATTTGCTGAGGACCTCCCTGTTGCAGGCTGTCTCTTTCCTGGTGAATAATAATCTCTTCACCCAGAGCTGGGCACATGTAGAGTTAATGTTGAGTGCACATTTTTATGATAAAACAGTTGATTTATCAGAACTGTCACCCACTAATCGCTGGGGGAATTGGAGCACTCACACTTCCCACAGAGCTGCAGCGCTAATGCCATGTTCCTAATGCAGATTTGCAATGCAGCACCATGCCAGGAAAACCCTGGGATGTACAGGGGCAGGCATGAACTGCAGAGAAACAGCACACACCTGCACATCTGGCCAGCTGCAGCAGCCCACTCACCCCAGGGAAGAAGGCAGTTCCCATGGGGAAGGGAAGAGAAAAGCAAGGAGCTCTCACAAGCAGAGGTCATGAGTTTCCTAACACAGGGCAGTAGCTATTGCAAAGTTGTTTGGGATAAGGATCTTGAGAGCTGAAAGGTTGGGTTTCCAAGTGGCTTTGGCTGCAAATCTGGTCCTCCCCATCACCCTTTCTCTGCTCCAATGGTGATGGAGACACCTGGGCACTTGGGAAGACATCACAGGGTCCTTCATCCCAAGGAGGCACTGGCTGCACTTCCTGTAAGAAGCAGCACGCTCCCTCCAACATGGTTGGCACCTCCATGCAGACTGAACCAAGGAGGGACATCACCACCCCTGCATCCAGCTCTTCCTGGTCTGCAGTGGCTGCAGGAGGTCTCCTCACTCCTCGTGCCATGGGGCACCTTGCTGGATTCAGCTCCACCAATGCTCCCCTGTTCATGGTGGCAGCCCTGGGCTGTCATGGAGTGAAGGTCCCCTGATCAGAGCAAGACCTATATAAACAATGGCACGCATGTTCTTGCAGTCTCCCACATCCTGGTGGGACTCACTATGACCACAAAGGACCCACCACCCACCGTGCAGTGGGGTGCAGCTGCTCATTCAATGAACTTCCATACCCAGCAGTCCTGGGGAAGAAGGAAACCTTATGTGGCATTTGTGATGGGATTTAGCCTTCATGCAATGCTGTGGGCAGAGGCGGATCCCGTGGGTATTGCAGAACAGCATCTGTTTTCACCTACAAGCCATCAGCTCTGGTTACCAGCAGATACTTGAAAAAATCAGCTTTTGCCAGTGTAGGAGTGGAGGGAAGCTGCTAGACCTCTACCTAATGCAGATTGCTTGTACTTGAGTGCATATTATGTCAAAATCAGATGAAAAAAAATCTTTGCCAAGCAAACCCTCAAGTACATCTGGGGTCCTTCCTGCTAAATCAACATTGGCAATGCCTGCTGCTCTCCACCTGGGATGGCAAGAGAAAAAATCAGCGGAAGATCTGATTTTCCTCTAATATTGCTTTGGATGTCATCTGTTCCACAAAACAAATATTTCATAATTTGAGGTTTCTGGGAGATCTTCAGTTATATCGTGACCAAAACTCCTGCCAGAAAGGGCATTTGGTATTTACTTTTCCAGGCTAACACTTACTTCTTGAATAATATTTCACTGTATTTTCAGGTCCTTCAAAAGTATAAGGCTTTGTTTTATCACTGTCTTCAACTTGAGTTTCAACATCTCTTTGCTGAAGGGTGCTCTGGTACCAGATTGACCACGCATCTACCTGATGCCTACTTTCCAGGCAAAACATATGGGCAGGCACTTTCTGCTGAGAAAGTGCATTTGCTTGGTCTGAGCAGTCTTTGCCAGACTTTGGCAGCTCATTTCAGTAGATGCCGTGAAGAAGTTTCTTGGTAGCTGCATCAGTCTCCCATTCCCAGCTCAGTATTTGTGTAGACGTCTGGCCAAAGAATAACTCTTGATCAAATATGTTTTCTTGCACAGCTGCTAGTGCAATTCTGCTGGTTCTGTTGGTGTTGTCTCGCTGCATTTTGGGGTGAGCAAATGCCTACTGAGCTGCTCAGTCTGCAGGTAGCAAAGTGCATAGCTTTATGCAAGAAGCAGTGCTTGCGTGGAGACTTCAAACCACACCTTTCTGGTGCCACTGGAAGGACTCCAGGCCAAAGTCTGTTCCCAGGTGGTTTTTTTCTCCTGGCGTGTCTCTACTTTCAGCAATGTAAACAGCATTAAGACCTCTGAAAATGACAGAGGGGATATAATCTGGAATTTGATGGACTGTTTACAATTCTTCAGTCTTTGAGTGACAGTGCAGAGCCGCACGGTCATGGGAATATACTTTGTGAGATCTTGCCTAGACTGCAAGAGGATTAAAGGCAGGGGGAGATTTTCTTTGTCTTAGTGATTTTTGGACAACTTCAGTCAATTGCAGTAAGCCTGGATAATTGCTGCATGTGGCTCTTCCCCAGATCCTATTAACAGCAGTAATTTTAGCAATTTCCATGAACAAACAAGGTGGAGATGATCGGTTCTGCTTCTTCTGATGCAGCTGCCAGAGCATCAGCAGGTGTTTGGGGACGTCGCGTCTGCAGGCGGGAGGTGGGCTGCATTTGCAGTGGGTGTGCATCGATACCCCCCCTGCATGCTGACAGCGGCTGCTTCTCCCTCATGACCAGTGAGGACACTGCAGAAAACTCTTTGCAGCAAACTCATGCCCACTAAAATGCCCGTCTATCTTTGCTGCTAGTGACTACAGGGCTTGTAATAAACTGTCTTCCCGATGTGGCTTTTTGTGCTGGCTTTTTGTTCGAAGCTTCCTGCTCGCGAGCTTTTAGGTACAGAAAGGCAAGTATAAATGATTAACCGAAGTTTTAATAAATCCTGATGGGGTCTTTTAGACTGATAGATCACCAGAGGTTGTTTATTACTATGTCTTGTAACTCATATAACATGCTTTATTACCATGCTTACAGTTACGTATAAAATGTCTGCAACACACTTCACCATAGACTAAATCTTCAGGGACTCACTGGGAGGTGAAACCAAAAGTTTCACCTTTAATTTTTGGAAATATAAGGTCTTCTGTCCAGCTGCCTGTCTGTTGGTCTTGGCATTGACCCTCGGTATGCCATTCCCATGCTGCTGCTCCGCACGGCCCCGTAGGCAACGCTGTGCCCTCGCCATGGGGCTGCTGTCACACCCTTTTTTCAGTGGGGCAAGTAGAGCGTCGGGAAGCACAGCCCCACACCCACTGAGCAGAAAAGTGGCTTTTTTTACAGTGGACACCCTGGTCCACGTTGGCTGTGCTGCAGTCAGACCCCTGCCACCCCCAGCCAAAGGCAAGGAGCACCCTCCTGGGGGTGCTGGGTCAGCTCTGGGTGTTGAGCATCCTGCCAGATTTTACAGTGAGGTGAGAGGTAGCTTTTCCTTTTTAGTGTGACTAATGTCAGCATTTGGCAAAATGAGCAACAGCGCTGTTCTGGCTCCCCAGCCCAACGTCTGGAGGCTGCTACACACGTTGTGCTCAGACCGTATCTTGCAGAGAAAGGGAATTGTACGGTGGGACTAAGACATGAATTTAACTTCTATTTTTTATGCTGTGGCTCCAGCAAGAGACTGCAGCTAAAAAGCAACCAAGGCAATTAATTACCAATGTCTGTTGCCTGGTGCAGGACCAGAACGAGAGAGAAAACAAGGCAGAGAGCACTGCATTCCCCACAGATAGGAAAAAATGGACTGATGTATATGTCTGCTGACACGCTCCAGCATCAGAGAGTCTTTGTTCACATGGGCTTAAGAGACAGCTAGGCTTGGCTTAGACAATAAAAGGGAAAAGGAAGGAAGCCTTATAAAGGCTCTGCAGGCTGCTCGCCTCCCAGGCTCCCTGGGATACTGATGCTGGTGCTTCCCAGGGACTGGGGGCTCTGGTGCTGGGAGCATCCATGCAATGCTGGGGCTCTGCAATGCCACCCATGCCAGGTCACAGCGATCACACTCCTCGCTGAGCAAGGATCAGGTGATTGCAATCTGCGGTCGGTGCTGCTGGCTGGAGGGATTTGGAGAAAAGACCATCAAAACCTGTAAAACATGGAGCCAGGACCTCCAGGTATGACAGAGAAGATGTTTTTTTCATTTTGCAAATTTGTTTCATAAACTTTGCAGGCTCTTCCATTAAAGCACTGAGCAAGCCTGTAATAGTTTGTATAAATTTTGCATATTTTTCTGACTATAAACGTAGCTTATGGTGAGCCGGCAATATAAGCCATCCATTTCCTTCAGGAGCAGCGCACACCTCTCATGGGCAGGCTGGCTTCCTTCTGGGGTGCCTATGAACTTAGTGGAAATTAAAGCAGGCAATGTGTTTAAGAAAAAAAAACAGCAGAGAAGTAAAAACAGTTTAAAACTCCCAGAATCATGTTTGTCTTACTGTAGTAAACAAAGCACCTTTGAGTGGCTGAAGCCAAAGCCCCAGACACCTCTTTTGAAGGCATCTTGTCCATACAGTGAGTTGAACCAGAGTGTTTTGCCTTCCCAAGCTAGTGTCTGGGTGGCTGCTGGGCTGGCCTGATCCTCACAGGGGAAGGGAGAAAAGAAAGGAGACGGAAAGATTAAAGCGTGTGACACTGCCCATACTAACTATGAGACATCTGACAGCTGTTTCTCAATTCCTCAGTGATTTCCTGGCTGTCCACCCTCACCAGGCTGGTGTGAGCCTGCAAACCCAGATGCTCACAGCATCGAAGGACGTATTTTCCCCAAGTTTTTTCACTGCGTTGACTTCAGAATGGAAAGTCTTGTCAAGTTTTTAAAAAACAGCAATTTTGTATGCATTTGACTATTTCTGCCCTGTATGGGCCAATATAAACTCTATCTCATTTATCAATTAGCATTTATAAAGTCCTTATCACCATGGAATCAAAACACTGTAAATGGATTAAAAAATAAGCAGGCTGCCTGGGGGAGTCAGTAACTTCATCTACTCTGAATTTTGTGAAACAGTGTGATCTCATCGGGGTGACAGGGACACGCACAATTTTTAGACACTTCACAAAATTTGGGAAAGGAGTCATTGAAAATAATTAGAGTAATTATTCCAGAATTAAGCAGCTCTTTATTCTGGACCTGAATGTTCATGTGGGGAGCTATTCTGGAAGACTTCATTCTCCGGTAGCTCTGCTTACTAGCTTACACTGAATAATTTTACCAGCCTCACCTACATATCAGTTCACCATTGTGGAGCCATTCATATCAATGCGAAGTGCCTGTAAAGCAATGCCAACGCAGGATGCTGATGATTCCAGCCACTTTGGAGTAACGGATTGCAGCAAAATGAAGGTAATGGTCCTGCTGTCATCAGGAGGAGCAGATGTCCCCATGTGCTTAGTAACTTTGCGTTAAGGCAAGCCGTTTGCTCCAAAGCTGACCAACCATGAGCTGCATCGCCGTTTCAACAGTGGGAAGTAGAAATGGGCACCAGGAAGCCTTGCTGTCAGGATTAGCGAATGAAACTAGTAAGGTCTGTCTTAACCCAAGGTGTGAGTATGCCAAGACCATTTTAGGGTTCCGGCTCAAGGAACAGCGTTTGGAAACCAGGACTCTGTTTTCCCATCTTCTCCCCTGTCGCCTCTCCTGCTAGGGAGCTCCTGGCATGTCCCACTTCAGCAGGAAAAGTGGGACTGCCACACCGTGGTCGCATGTGACAGTCGCTCCTTGGTCCTTGACAAAGGGTGCACAGGCAGCAAGCAGTCGCAGGGCTCCTGGAGCTGAGGGAGGTGTCATGGGCTGAGCAACAAGCAGCCATCCTCACTAACGGAAGAGCATATTTTTGGGAGCAGTCCAGGAGCTAATCACCTGCAGCATCTGGGCTGTGGCCGCCAGTATTATCAGGCATTAGATTAATGATCTAGCAGTCAGAGTAAACAATGCATGGACACGACTGTGCTGGATGCTCGTCCCCTCCCTTATGCAAGAGTAGTAATTCTGATTCTTTTTCTATTGCTCAGGGTCAAGCAGAGACCAAGAATTGTACAGCTGAACTCTGTCCTGGACGAGTGACCCTCCACAATCATAGAATCATAGAATCATTAAGGTTGGAAAAGACCTCTAAGATCATCGAGTCCAACCGTCAACCCAACACCACCATGCCCACTAAACCATGTCCCTAAACCCCAAATGGGACACTCCTTTTCTGTGCTAACGAAGCGCCACACAATGTCACCTCAAACTGTCAACAGAAGAAAAAGCATAATGAGTATATATACAGGACATATTATTATTCTAGGGATGCGTTAAAATAAGAATATTCATGAGAAATCATTTGTTTATCCAAGTAGCCTTGAGCATTCATCAGTGAAGGAATGGACTCGCAGTAGCCACAATTCAATATTTGTCCAATATTAGCAGAACGGAAGCGGTCATTTTGGGCATCAAAATAGTCATCATATTTTGATTTCAGAGAAATCTGTGTGGTTCCCTGCTGCAGTGTAAAAAAACCCCAACCTTTGTAAACACTGAATGTCATATCAAGGACGGAGGGCCCAGGAGCTAAGAGGCTATTCTCATTGTGTTTACACACTGAGTATTTTCATGCTAAATTGGCTTTGGGATGCAGGTGCCAGATGAAAATCACCATGGCCATGTGACGCTAATTGCTTACAGAGAGTAGAAACACACTGCTGGTTTAAATTTGCTTTAAAGACATGGATGGGTTAACTGCATGCTGGGCCAAGCACTGCATCCACACCAGAGTGCTCTTTAATCTCCCAGTTATCTCATAAGCTTATCCACTAGCCTGTTCCTGCCCACCGGGTACACCACGCTTGATGTCTCCATCCTCCCCTAGACATAGGCTGGGCACCCTGTGCTTGGGCTTTGTCCTCGGATGCTTGCAGGGTCTCGGGTTTTTTTCCTCTTTGCAGTGGGCTTGCATCAGATCTCTGAGCACGGTGACTTTGTCTTGGTTGCTTACCCTGGGATTAACATTTTTCTGCCTTGCATCACGCCATCACCAGACCCCATCATTCGTCACCCAAAGAAACAGCAAGGCACCGGCAGCAGAGCCAGGCTTCCTCAGAGCAGTTTTTCTTGCCTGAAAAGCATCAGCAGCTATGAGCAAATCCACACAGTTGAGGAGATGGGCACACATCACCACCGAGAGAGCCATTTTGCAGTGGCAAAGTGGCAGGGAGAGGAGGACGGCAGCGATGAGCAGGTCTTAGGCAAACAGCTGTAAAGGGGTTGTACCACAGCTGCTGTGCATCAGAGCCAGGTGGCGAGAGCACAGAAGGGCACCAGGAAATAGCTGAGTGCTGCGAAATCCAGTATTCCTGTCAGGAAGTCTCTCCAGCTGCCAGCACCGCTGCCTCTGCCCCACATCCACACCACATCCCCCCAGCACCCACCACCCCTTCTTCCAGGCACCTGGTCGACCCCGGGCAGGCTGCTGACCATCCCCCTGCATCCCGCACTCCCTCCATCCTCAGCTGATGGGGTCACCGGGATCCCAGGACCTTGCACAGCAACACAGCACTTCACCCAGCTGTCCCCCCTCCTTCTCCTGCAGCCTCAGGCTTGCAGTTCACGTTTTCTGGGTTTACACTTCACGCCCAAGCAGGACTTTGCTCTCAGGAAACCTTTGCATTAGAAAGCATCACCAGAGAAGGGGCTGCAGGTCAACCTTCTGAGGAGGAAATGCACAGAATACCTTTATTGCATCTCCCTCTTAATGCACGATGACAATTTGTATCTAGGTGAAAGATGAAGCAAAACAGTGCTAGAGCTGCCCTAATTTTTTTTTTTGGTGAGTGCATGATCTTTGCTTAAACCTCAACTCACTCGGCTCCTCCTTGAGGTACCTTACAATTCTTCTGCTTCTCCTGCCCACAGAAAGGAGAGGGTAAGTCACGAAAACAGGGTCCTGCTGCAAAGCACCTCCACCCACAGTCGGAAACAGCCCTCTCTGCCTCCTGTGGCAGCTACTACAGCAGTAATACTTGGGTGCACAGTGCTGCACCCCAGAGTGCTCACTGGGTGCAAATGCTTTCAGAAGCCAGAGCAGCAGAGCCGTTAGGCAGGGTTGCCTGGTGGGGAGTGCAGATGGAGCCATGGGCTGCATCAAGCCATGTTGCCATAACACCAGCCAGCACTGAAGGCAGAGACGTGAAGACACAGCATGAAGCACATGCAGAGTGACAGAGTCACACCTAGTCGGGGAAGGGCAGGGGATGGGTTGCACACCCCTGCTCCCTGCTGGGGAGGGTCTGCATGCAGAGCCTCTGATACCTGCTGGGCATCAAGGAGGCAATTTTGAAGCAAATCATCATAATTTACCAGTTAGCATGAATGGGCTGCAGTGTCAGGCTTACAAAGCAGCAAAGAAAGGGGTTGCCCGAGTCCAAAATCTGGGGCAGCTCCTGCCTGGTGCTCAGCTGGGCACCTGCTCCACAGTGCAAAAGGCAGCAGCGGCGCATCCTTCCCCTTAGTCCAGACAAAAAGCAGCAGATCCACACATTTGCGAAGTCTTACCACGATAATTGGTCTAAGAGACAGCATCGCTGCAGTGATGGCATGGCAATCTGTATCTGGCAGCAAATGCTGGGAAAAGAAAAAACCCCAGCAACATACTGCTGCTTTCTGCACTTCCACTGTGACCCTACAACCACAGCTTACGTTGACACAAATCCTTTGCAAAAGGTGACCCAGCAATAGCCACCCGGCTGAGGCAGCTCTGTGCGGCAAAGAACAGCTCTGGCAGATTGATGGAGAAACTATTAGAGGCACAAAGACCTGCTCAGTCACACTGGGAGCTATAGGTAATATTTTTTCCTCCCCTCTCACGTTCCTGATGGTTTTCATGCTGTTTCTGATATCTCGCCATGGAGTCCATGTTCCAGCCAGCTCTCATTTTCTTCCTCTCTGTCCTGTCAATGGAAAGCAAGTGCTGTCAGCTGAAGTGTGTGCGTGGCTGGCATATGGAAAGAGCCTCCCTAATTCAGGCTGGGCATGCTGGTTCTTGCTTACCAGGCTGGCTGCACACCGCATCTCCCAGTGCTGTGAGCTAGCTTCTCTTTCCTCAGCTGTCTTCTCTCTCTCAGACTGGGCTGGAGGCTTCAATTCTCTCTTATCTGCCACAGTTATCCTGGCAGACCTGATTCATCTCCACTGCCTGCAGTTCTGGTTCCTCGGGGAGCAGCATCAGGGACACCCGGTGACAAACAGCCTCCTTAAGGCAAAGTATGATTTCGAACAAAAAAAATAGAGTAGCACTTAGAAAAAAAAAAATCATTAAATAAACCAACCACCGTTCCACCACCTGAAACCTAAACCACACCACTCTGCACATGTTCTGCTCTCCTTCCTAAGCCACTGCTGGAGCTGGTGTTTCCGAGGCTCCATGTCTACATGGGGAGGGACCCTCCGGCAGCAAAGGTGCGCTGTGATGGGCGCAGGACCAGGGAAAGGAGCCTGGTCTGCAAGCAGGGGAGATGCCCCCAGCACCAATAAACATCCTCACCAGCCCCAGGAGAAACACCGAGAGGGTAGCATGAGCTGATATCAAAATGAAAATCTGCGTCTTGAAGTATAAAGCCACAAACAAGTTTCCCTTCTGACAATGCCTCCCTGGCAAAGACCAGGGGCAATCGCATGCATCCAGCATCAACGGGCTTGGAGGCTGACTCCATGCACTTCCTACCCTGATGGAAAGCAAGGCCTTCTTCTGATGAGTTGATCAGGCTGCTACTTTGCTATGTCTGGAGAAAAGTGTGCGCGAATCCACCAGACTCTTCCTTGGCAGCAAGCATGAGGGCCAAATGCACACTGAAATCAACAGAAACTGCATATACTTTGCAAACCCTTGATCGGGCCCTGGGGCTTACACCATTTAATGCTCGAGAAACTCTATCCTTTGCAGGGTCAGTAGTTTCCTTGCTAGAGTTTTGCTCTGTTGTTCCTCTGAGTCTCTGTGCTACGTCCTGCTTCTCCATCCCAGATTTAGTGTTAGAGAAGCTCTCTGGACCCAGCTGAAAGATAATAATTGAATAATATGCAACATTACACTCTTTGGTTTCATTCATTTTCACACTTACAAGATCTGTAAAATCTGAAATGAGGTATCATCTTCAAACTGTCATCCTGCCCAGCAACAACAAAAGGGTAAAATATTTCAAATCAAAACCTGTGAATTACCTCAAACAATCTTATTCAGAATTTTATTCACATTTCAGGGTACAGCTCCCACAGTAAATTAATAAGACATAAGCTTGCAATATTTTTAATAGGTTGATATGGCAGTATTTTTCATTTCAATTAGGAAGAACAGTGCAATTAGATTCCTCAGCCTCGGCTGGAAAGGAAACACGTTATTTCCTCAGGGTAAAGATCTTACCAGTATTCATGAGCATTCATATCTTTGGGATCTTCTGCCAGGTTAGCCCTTAAGCAAACTGGTTGCCAGTGGAAGTTGCTGGCACCGGGAAAAGGATTTATTAATGTATTCTCCAAATAATCCCCTCTGCCCCAGAAGGGAGAGGGGAATCAGACTTGTCTCAGCAACGTTATTCTTCCTTTCCCAGCTTGCTGAGTTTCCTCCTTATAGGTCTGGTCCAGGCCTGAGGAAGGTGGAAGAGCTGCTCTGAGAGGGCACACCGGGCACACTCTCTGCATTGCCAGATTCCTCTCCAAAAGTTTGGGTGAGCACGTCTGCTCTGGGACCAGGACAATTTTTGGCATCCAAGTATCACAGGCCGACCAGTGGTGCACTAACTTCAAGGACAAAAATCAAGGTCAAGAAAATGTTGAGGGTTTTTTTTCCTTTTAAAAATTGTTTTCTTCAACCCTTGCCTGAGGACCTTTCTCAGGTTCTCACGTCCTTCTCCCACCCTGTGGCACGTGCAGCTGAATCCCAGCTCTGTACCTGCTTTGGATTCGGACATTGACTGGCCTGTCCCCATTTTCTCTGTAGTTATTTAGCATATATGAAGTCCCCTGGGCAAGCACGCTGTCAAAAACACATTATGGGAGAGTAGGAGTATGGGGAGGAATCAGACACAGGTGTCTGTAAAGCAGGACAGCCATGGGCATAAGATGAAGAGCAGGTCAGAGCTTCTTTCCCAAACAAGGGGAGCACCAGTGGGGAGTGCAGCAAGGGAAGCAGACATCTGGCTACAGCCAGAGCTGCAGATAAAGTCTTCCAACTCATTTACTGTTTTTCTTTAAAATATCATAACCTATTTTTACTTGTAGTGCAACTGCATCTTGCAGGACACTTTCAAGCTGGATCCTTTGAACTTTTATAATCTCAAGCAGCATTTGCTCGAGAGAATTCGGACTTCTTTCAGGTCTTAGCTCAGCCGGTTTTGTAATGGTTTTGGCCATAAACAGTGTAGCAAGAAGCTTACAGAACATGCAAGTCATGGAGAAAAATCACAATTATCAGAAAAATCACAATGATCTAAAAAATCCCATCCCTAGTTCAAGAAGTTTAGTGCCTGGTAGTTGGAGTTCACAAATTTAACATGAAATAAAGCAAAGCTTTAGATTTAAGAAGCTGGGCTAAGCTAGTCTCAAGGTTTATGTTATGAAAGTTGGCAGAGGAGAAGCTGCATGTGCAAATCCTGGCCTTGCATAAAGGTGCTGGGAGAGCAGGAAAAAAATCATGAAGTTTTGTATAATGTAGCAACCAGGGAATTCCTTATTAAAAACAAAACAAGCACAAAAATCCAACCTCTACCTAGCTGTGGGCTCTGAGGCCAATGGCTCCTGCCATCCCATCTGTGTTTTCTTGGCCAGGGAAGTCACCCAGCCCCAGGTGCTGCAGGGGAGCCCAGCATCATGGAGCATGGGAGGCTCAGCCAGGGCATCCAGCGAAGCATCCAGCCCTGCAAAGGAGCCAGCAGGTTGGGTGTTGAGCTAAGGCGGAGCAGATGTCTGTCCCACATCAGCACGAGGAGAGCATAGTGCCAGGGGTCTACAGCATCAATTATCCTGAGGACAAGTGACTCAGGAGCTGGGGGACAAATTGCACCCAAATCAAGACAAGCCACAGCAAGTGGCACTTGAAAAGACAGTGGAGAAAAAGCTGGGAGGTGTGGGAGAGCAAGATGAAGTCACAGGACCGCAGCATCATCACCTAGAGGATAGGACAGAAGGTGACAATAGTTATATGGAAAAGGCAAATATTTAAACTAAACCTTCCTCTTTGAGCAGGATGCAGAGAAGAGAGACAGAGCTTCTGCACGAACACTGTAAACCTAAGAAATAAGACATGATAACCAGAAATATCAAGGAGAAGGCAATGCATGCAGGGAGTTGAAATTTCCACCTACCGACGGCCTGTAGGCTGACCATCACCACTGAGGAACATCACTGTTTTGGGGTTGTGATAGCAAGCTCTGAAAACAGCAGTTCAGTGCACAGTCAAGAAAAAACCCAAACAATTGAAATGCTAGGAGTTACCAGGTGAAGAACTGAGAAGAAACCACAGCAGCATTACACCACTGGGTAAGCTGTGCCTCTGCAGCACTGGTGCCCTCAGCCCCATGCTGGGGGACTTGCAGAGTCCCCCACAAACAAAGGACAACTGCCCAACCGGGCTGTCACCCTAAAAGAGAGGGAAAGGGGACCGTGATGAGCAGGGAGGAGGGACCAGCCACGTATCTCATACCTGGAGACATTTCACGTGACTTTAGTTCTGCAGCATCTGATGTGCCCTTCTGTCCCACACCAGGCATGTGTCTGCTTGGGGGAAGCACAACACATACAGCATCTCAACCAACGTGGTACGGCTTGGCATTAGAAGAGGCAGCCAGCTGACATGCTGGGTTTCCCATTTCAGGGCTGCTTTGACATAGAGATGATTCAGCCAGACCTTGGCTAAGACTTTGGCTCATTTACTGCAATTACCTAAACAGGAGTGCTTGGACCCAGAGGTGAAGCTGGCAGAACTAACACCTGGGCTTGTTTCAGACTAGAGAATAATGTAAGGTGTAGGATCACAAGGCTATGGTCTTGAACTTGCCAATCTCAGAATGTCCTAAAAAAAAAATACATTTCACATGACCAGAGCTCCTGGATTTGCGTTGCTGGATCCTTGCGCAGCAGTTTTGGGTCTGTTAAACTGGCTGAATAGCGTCTCAGGCACTGGGACGGGGAGAGCTACCAGGTCAAAATGGACCACGGAAAAACATGAGTCTGCTCCTCCCATTTGAGCTATGCTAACTAGCAGGCAGACAGCAATGACCTCACTCTATTTTCCACATTTACCCACAAAGATACATGTGCAAATAGATTAGGAAGTCAAAAGTGTGCCATTTTACGGCCAAATTGGTTTCAATCAGGCAAACTAACAAATTAAAACTAGTGCTTGGGCAAAATACATCAGCCATAATTTCTGCCTCAGATGGTGGCCATCAGGAACAAAAATCTAGTTTGCAAACAGCCTCTCCAAGCAGCGTCAGTCCAGGTGCAGTTTCCATTTTCCCATGCCTAAGTAATGCTCTGGCATGCTTTACAGGAGCAGCTCAGCAGCGCAGCTAAAGCTTTCTCAAAACATCAAAGAAACAGAACAGTAAAACCCATCAAGATTTTACTAATCAAAACTACATGTAATTGTCAAGCAAAGGCAGATAACAGAACTCAGGCAATCTCTGTGAACCCACAGCTTCACTCAGACTTAGCAATTAAGCATCAGCTGCTGCCACCAGAGTAGCTGCGAAATTGTGTGGTAAAAGTCACCGCTCACCAGCACCAATTAGCTGCTAATGAACATCAGCAATCCCCCTGGTGAAAGGAGCTTGAGACAAAACTAAGACCAAAATACCACCCACACTTTATGCCACCATAAACTGGCACCTCCGCTGCAGGAGAATGCTCCGTGTCCCTGCCCTGCTGCATCCATGTGGCTGGGGAGTGACCAGGGCAAAGGAGCCCATGGGATTAAACCCAGCTGGAGGAGAAAAGGTTGGTTTTGAGGTGTTGCTTTTCCCAGGTCAGTCAGCTGCACGGGGGAGGGAGCCAGCCTGTAATAATTTAAGCAGTACTGCCATTACATGTGAATTCACAGCCTTAAAGGAAGTCAGTCAATTTAAACCCATTCCTGAAGGGGAATAATTAAACACTCCAAAGATGTGGGAGAATTTTAAGTAGTCAGCAAGGATTTAAGACAACATATCATTCCTATCCAGAATAAAACAAACAAAAAAAAGATAAAATGTAGGCAGGCAAAGCAGACTGTTCATTGCTGACTGAAGGGAGCTGTGTCAAGAGAAGCTTCAGTCAATCAAAACAGGCTCACCTCTCCAGACTGAAAAGAGATTGAAGTTTTGAAGTGGCTGCATGGTCTAGCTCAACAATAGTGGTGTATAACCTCAAAGATGATGAAAAACTCTCAGGAACAGGAAAATCTAAGCATAACTCCAGAAACAGGTGGAATGACCTTTAGGAAAGGAAAGAGGCAGAAAGCCAAAAGGTTTCCAAGGGAATTGCTGCACAGGTGATGCAAGTGTCTGGTGGCAGGTCTTGAAGACACAGGAAAACCTGAGACCTGTGTAGGACCACCTCCTGCAAGACCAGTCTGCAGATGCAGCAAGAAGCATTCTGCAGAAAACCCGTTCATGGGGAAGCAGCGTAGGAAGTTTTCCAAGTCTAAGAAAACACTTGAGACTACTGGTTTCGGCAGACTACAAAGGGAACTTCAGATCCATCCTGGGCTCCCAGATGTGAAAAGCCATGAGGATGCAAAGCCACAAACATTCTCACTCATAAGTTTATCAGGATCATGTGGAAAAGAAGTCTCTGAGTACATAGTGGAGCCACTATCACCATTTGCCAAGCATTTCTGATCTACCTCATCCTCCAATACTTTCATTAGCCACTTTCAGAGGACAAATCAGCTTGCCTTTATCATTAACCTGAGGAAAGCTCACATATGTGGAGCAGAGGCACGTTTACAGGAAGAGGCGATGAGCCAGTAGTCCCTAGTGAAAATGAGAGTAAAATAGTCAGCACCTTTTGGTGTTTCAAATGATACCTGCGTGCAATATGGATTATAGAAAGGTGCCTCTGTGAGCATTATTCAGTGGCAATAGTTCAATCTTGGATCTATCCTTCACAGTAGTACTAAGACTCCAAAGATAACTAAAAACTTATCTTAGCACAAGGCACGATGATGTTAAAGAAGCAGCCACAGAACACAAGAAAATCTGTACATTTACGAAATCAAAGCTCTGTGTAAGCTTTTAAGGTAATTAATGTGATTTGGCATCTCAGTCACGTCTGACACAGCAGATAATATACTGGACTCCAGGAGAACTGAAACAGTTGCATGGGGTGACCCGGAAGGCAGCTCACCATGCACTGAGCATTACGCCCCAAACAGGTGTTGACCTAGATAGAAATGAGGAAATGGCTGGAAATATCAAAGGTTTTGTGTTTAGGGAACTTTTGCTCTTTCTGAATCTCTCAAAGTACTACTGAACTGTTAAAATTGGCTAATAAGTGAGAATTCTTGAAAAAGGCATGAAGGAACGAAATTATGCCAATCTGCAGACCACTGCAGAAGAGAAAAACAAAATCTTGCAGGAGGATGGAAGGAAGGAATGTGAACTCTTAAGAAACTCAATGACTTTTCCTTCAAAGGGGTAAAAGCAATCTATTAGAAGATCACACACAGAAAAATAAACACAGACATTTCTTGTTGATGGGGGATGAACATCTTGCAAAAGCTAAAGAAAATATCTCCAGGCATCACCCATTTCAGAATGCCTTTAGAAAGAACATAAAGATGAAATGGTAAAAAAGAAGCATTTTTACAGGCAGTCTAAGGACACAGTCCAAGACTTATCAGCACTTACAGATTCTCCAAGAGCTTTGAAGTTTTCTGTCAGGTTGCAACATCTTGACCTCGCTGATCTCAAGCTCACATTCAAAGGTAGTCAAATCAAAGGCAATGACAACACTCAATGAGACTGTGACATGACTAGTAGCAATTATTTGAATCACAGGGTTCAGTGATCAAGTCTGCCCAAAGCTCAGTTCAGCTTAGCCCACGAAGTCACGAGGAATGGACTTACTCAGGAGAGGGCTAAAGAAACCCCTTCACACCTACCACACCTCCCAGTGCGCAGCATGAATTTTTAATGTGAAAGGGAATAGATGCGTGGCTGCACAGGGCCCTTCATCCGTTAAGCAATTGCATCCAAGCTCTGCTGTTGCTTTGATGCTTCCCTAACAGAAGCTTCATTCATTTGCAGCAGCCCGCGCATTGCAAACAGCTTGGCAAGGTCACCGTTTGACAACATAGCAAACCCAGTGTTAGGGCTCCTAATACCAGCTAAAAAACACTGCAGCTTTATCATACAGACAACTGATCTGACATGAACTCACTCTACCAGTCCAAATTCATTGAAGAGTTTTTGACGGCTTGACAAAAAAAACACTGACGGCTTAACAGGCTGGTCAGGTCTTCTCTGACTGTGGCACTCCATGCTAGACACAGATGCCATAATGCCAGCATAAAATCCTGAAGCTGGTATAAGGCCTGTGCTACGTCTGCTGGCTCCATCAGCTGATCCAGCTGAAATTTGCACGCTGAGGTGTTCTAGCAATGCAGAGATTTGGTCTGACTGATGACAGAAGATGGTCAGACACTACTGAAAAGAGTTATACTAGCACTGAGCTTCAAGCAAGGCATAACCTCTGGACAAGAACAGCATGCCTGGCAAACACGTTGCAGCATACGAGTGCTATAGGGCTCCACCAATGCCTTTGGGGACTGTCCCTTCCCTTACAAGGGCCATATCTGGCAGTCTAGAGTGCCTTATTTCTGCAAGCACTAGGGCTCAAAAGTTATAAGTACTGTTGGCAGCATCCATGGTTGCTATTACCATGGACTCCGGTCCAATTTTTGTTACTGTCTCCCACTCCAGCACAATCCAAACACTTGCGGAAGGGGGTTAATTTCTTAATGTAAGAATCATTAGTGAGAGAAATTGCACTGCGCAGCTGTCTCAGGTCTTTACTAAAATGTCTCTACCAGCTGAGGATTTGTGATTCAAGTTGACCAGCTTTGTTCTCACGTATTTGACACCAACAGCAATAGTCATTTGGGGTCAATTAAATGTTTTCTTCTTTGTTATCACCATGTCTTTATAATATATCTGGCAGCATTAGTCCATCTGAATAGGAAGACACAGCATCCATAATGTATGTGACCTTGCAAATCACAAACAAGTGAGTAAATATTGAAAGGCCTCACTTTCCCATCTGAATTCTTCATCTCCCCAGTTATTTGCTTACCCATCTAAGGGCCTCACAGCAGCATTAGGTGCAAGGTTTGTCTTCATAGAATGATTTCAAGTACAGTTTTTAATTGCTTCGTTGTGCCTCTGAGAAGTCAGCTCTGTCAGCACAAAATTATTAGGTGTGATTACACAGCAATTGTTGCTGCATGCGCTAGCGTGCCCATCCTCGCTCCACCAAACTGGCATAAGCAATAGGAGCAGCAAAGATGCAGGAGCGTGGACTTCAGCTTCTGCTAGAAAGCAGCACTTGTAAGTGCAGTTCCTCAGGAGCTTTTACTCTGCTTGTTAGCAGGAGCTAATACCCATGTTAATGCTATTGTTACTGTGCCCTAGAGCCAGCATGGTTACAGCAGGAGACACTGCAATCACTCCTTCATTTGGTTGTGTAGGCATGTCTGCTGTTTCAGTTAATAACCTCAGACTTGGCCTTAATTCAACATAGCCAGGTTGATCAAGCTTTTGACGCTGTCTCCCTCAGCATTCTCATTTGGAAGCTGAGGAAGTACGGGCTGGATGAAAGGACTATTAGATGGCTTGAAAATTGGCTGGGCCGCTAGGCTCAAGGCATGGTAATCAATGGCTCAACATCTGGTTGGCAGCCAGTAATAAGCAGAGTGCCTCAGGGGTCAATACTGGGGCTGATATTGTTCAATATCTTCATCAGCTACCTTGGTGATGAGACAGAGCGCACCCTCAGCAAATTTGTGGACAGTACTAAATTAGTGAGGATGATTGACACAGCAAACAGCAGAGCTCCAATCCAGAGGGACCTTGAGAAACTTGAGGATGGGGCCAACAGAAACTCCACAGAGTTCAACAAGTGCAAAATTATGCATGTGGGTCGTCATCATGCCTGGCATCTGTCCAGGCTGGGAACCGACAAGTTGCCAGGGCAAACAAGCCTCCAGCACACTCTCATCCTGAATAACGCAAACCTCATCCTGGGCTGCACTATGATGAACAAGGCCAGTAGACTGCAAGAAGTTACCATCCCCTCTGCTCAGTGCTGGGGAGGCCACACCTCAGTGCCACATCCAGTTTTGGGCCCCCAAGTTCAAGTGTGACATGGGAAAAGCAGAGATGAGCCAGTAGAGGTTATCAAGATGATTGGGGTCTGTGGCTTGTGGGCTATGAGGAAAGGCTGGGGGAGACAGGCCAGTCTAGTCTGGCCAAGAGTAGACTCAGGGGTGATCTAATTGGAGCCTTCACCTACCTGAAGGACAGGTAGGAAGGTGGAGACACTCTTCTCAGTGGTGTCAGATGATATTATAGCGGCCACACATAGCAGCACTAGAGGCTGAGGCTGGACCTTAGACAAGCCCAGTCCCCGGGAAAGTGGTGGGCTCCAGAACAGGCTCCTCAGAGGGGCAGTGGGAACTCCCTCCAGAGGTTTGCAAGACTTGGCTGGACAACACCATGACCTGATCTGGCATGAGCAGTAGTCCCACTCCAAGCAGTCGGTTTGACCAGAGGCTTCTAGAGACTCCTTCTCACAAACACCTCCACAACTATTCAGTTAAAGTCTAAATTTCTGAGTTTTTTCAAAAAGGTAGCATATATTCAGAAGTGTTGAGAAGATAATTTTGATGATCCAATTCACTGTCTGTCAAACCTGAACCCTACAAACCCCTACCTTATCACAAGAGCTGCTGGTTGCAGAAGAGTGGTAGACATTGTAGAAAGATGCATTAATCTCAAATTAGAGGCAAATAAGAGAGACACCATACTTCCCAAGCTAAGTTACTCCACTGATTTACTGTGCTAGAAATGTGAATTTTACTTCTAGATTTTTGTTAGCTCCTCATCCAGCCACAGAAATATGGCCTCATTCCATTTTGTGAATAAAGTTTTCTTCCAGTATTAGCCCGAGGAGATAATCAGAACACCTATCAGCTTCCTAATCTTGTTATAAAACTTTCTTCAAGTATCAAAAATTTCTTTTGTCACAAATCATATGCCTATAGATACACCAGATTTTACCACCTGCTCACATTTTGAAGTAATTTAACTGAGGGAAAAAAAAGCCTTAGAACTCAGGGGAGATTAAATTCAAGTTATTGCTTACAAAACCTTACTTTATTATTTCCCTGGACTTCCACAGAACCCAAGAATTTCTTGGCTGAAATACAATACCCCTTCCTAATGGTTACGACACTGGCTACAGGGCCATCAGGCCCCCACTCTTTCCTCTTTTATGCCTCAACTTCCCATCTCTGTCTCTTAGTTCTCATGTCTAAGAGCCACTTGTTACACTGGGATCAGAAAAAGGTGGAATGTCTTCACCATATGGGCATCAAAAATAAAACGTAATTAGAAAAAAGGAATGCCTTCAACGCCGTCCTTGGGGGATTTCATGGCAAGAGCAGAATAACCCACCCCATAGCTTTGCAAGAGGTGAGCGGGTGTGCTGCTGCAGGTGCCCAAGGGATTGCTTATGCCAAGCCTGAACGCTTTCTGAAATCTTACCTTGCCGCTAGTCTTTGCAGTGATGTTTTGACCTCTGGGAATAAATACTGCAAATTAGTGTTCTAACTTTGCATCTTTCTACAAATTAATTTTGTTGAGGCACTAGATGATGTTCCAGCAATAACCCACCTCTCCCACAATAAATCACTGACAGGATCTCCTGATGTGCTTTTAAATAGGAGAGATCAAATTATATGTTTGCAAGTAATCATTTAAAAATAATAATATCTTAGAAAAATCTACAGCATTGTTACAGAACAATGGGTTTAATTATTGAAAAATGAGCTATTTGCAAGCAATTTCA
This sequence comes from Aptenodytes forsteri, assembly GCF_000699145.1. Classification (NCBI taxonomy): domain Eukaryota; kingdom Metazoa; phylum Chordata; class Aves; order Sphenisciformes; family Spheniscidae; genus Aptenodytes; species Aptenodytes forsteri. The sequence continues at coordinate 505,541 of NW_008795299.1, forward strand.
CTCATTGCCTGTGCTGATCGTGGGCCTGGGAAACTCTGAAGGACAAGAAAATTGGAAGAAGCTCTTTGAGGGTAATTTGAGTCTCCGCATGCAAAAAAGTGAACAGAAGAGGTTATTTCTTGAGAACAATGCACAATTAGGAAACGCTATCACCAAGGTTCAAGGCCTAGCCCCATTTACAGCCACATAGACTGAAGAGCTGGGCTAATAATCTCAGGACAGAGCTCAGTCTCCCAGTTTGAGAGCTAGGCTACATTACAGGGAAAATTCACGCCCCTTTGTTGCACATGGGAGAAAATTTAGGCAGTATGTGCACACGAGCACAGGTCAGCCCACCGTGCTGCTATGTTTTAAATGTTTATCCTTAGAAGAGGATCTAAGCAAGCCCTTTTTCTCCCTCATGCTCCAAAAATGGGGTGCAAATCATGACCACCTCCTGAGAAGGGCATTGCTGGAAGACAACAGAAGTTTCCCACTGCAGCAGCTCATGTTTTGTACTGTTACTTCTGCTGCCCCTCTCCCATGTACATTTATGCTTCATTTCTTTCTCAAAGCTTAATCTATCTCCAAAATAAACCACAGTCAGGCCTTTTCGCACCAGGAAACTCAGGTCTGTCCAAGTTCTTCCCTCCCTGCTCCTCCTGAAGTGTTTGGCATACAGCCTTTGCAAGTGCATGCTCCCAGCTTTGCATGAGAAATTTTCCAAATCAAGGTCCACTGTTTCCTGCTTTCAGAAGCCCTCCCCTGAAAGCCCTTGCAGTCTCCCTGTCAAAAGCAATAGCATAAGGATGGAAGGACACCTTCCTATCTGTCGCCTCCTTTATTTTAGGCCTGGTACCACATTCGCCTTTTGTATTAACTGCACCACATTTTGAATTCATCATGCCAACACTTGAAAGAGTCTCATCAGGCTCTGGGCTTGATGCAATGCACCTTGTTTTTTTTCAGCTCTGAATTGCTCCAGAGCTGTCTTTAGATCATCTCTACCAGAGCAGGATACTGGGCCACATCAAATCCAGTTATAGCTTTGACTGCTGCCTTTGCACAGTCTGCTTGACGCTGGGTTGGGATCCACCTGCCTGCATACAATGACTTTGGATTCCTGTCTCCCTCCCGCTCCGCCATATTCATGGATGATCCACCTCTGCCCACACGTTGTTGTGTGGGCACCCGAGGAAAGAGGGCACGCGTGTGAGGACCCTCTTGCTGCAGTGCACCATGGCTCAGCCCTTACAATGCACCATGCTCAGGCATCGTTTTATGTTTCAAAAGTACAGTCAGCTTTCTGATCGTAATCCCCACCTAAGTGTCCTCTAGCTAGCCTTTCTGCCATAAATTGGGATAGTAATGTGCTGTAATCACATAATTCCTGTCAGTAAAAGTAAACAAGAATGGCTGAGTGATTTCCAAACAACACACTAATGGCCAAAGTAGAAAAAATCTCCCGCTTCACTTCTCTTGAAATCTTTCTTGAACCAGTCTTTCACTGTTCATATTTATTGTAGGTTTCTTCCTCATTTTTAGGTTTATTTACCCAGAGCTAATGAATAACGCTGTGAACATATGCTATAAACCACCATTAAGATGAAATTTGGAGAAAAGAAAATTACTTTGGTGTGAGAGCTGAGAGGATGTATAACTAGTAAATGTCCAGTACAGATATTTGAAGGCTTCTTAGGAGAGGTCTCTTGAGATTTCTTGGTTAAATAAAATGAGGCATTCTGTAGGAATTATATCTTTTCAAAGTTATACTCATTTTTCTAACAGTTTGATGCAGATGCTGTTCAGGCAAAAGAGTCTACTACAGACTTTTTCCACATTTAAGTCCTTGTATCTCATTTTTACTGATTACCACAGCTGTTAAAAGCAGCAAGGTAAGCAGTACCAGCAGGTGATACCTTGTATACCAATTTTAGTGTGGTTTTTTACCATCTTTCAATAAACTCTTGCAAGCAAATATACACATGTGAAAGAAACATTTGGGAAGAAGTTAGTATGACACCAGTGCAAAACTTGCTGGAAACTTGGGTTTGCAGAGGAGCCATGAATGACTATTGTCAGAATGAAAGACATCAAGGAGGCTTTTCCAAAGCACATCTGTCTAATATGATTCAATTTTTCATTAGTGACCTGGATGCTGCCCTGTAGAGGATGCTTATTAAACTGGCTGGTGAAAAGGCCAGGAGGAGCTGCATACGTATTGGAGGACAGGATTAGAGCCCAGAATAAGTCTGAAAAGGATTATTTTTTATTAAATTGACACTATCCAATGGGATAAGTGAAAGATTCTCTATTATGCTTATGGAGTATTAGGTTACCCTAGCTCCTAAGCAAATGCTGAATAATGGCAGTACAAGCGGGATCTGAAGTCCATTTCAGCAAACATCTGTTGACTTCCAGCAGATGCGGAGAACCTGGTGGCCATAAAGGAAAAAGCACATGCAAGAAACAGACAGGGAATGCTAATCAGCTTGAGACACTTCCTAAGTCTGCCAGCTTTTGAGACAGTCAGTGAAAGTGTTCAAATCCAGGACCGGGCATTTGAAAGAATACAAAAGACCATTGAGACACAGGGACTCAGCATGCCAAGAAACAGCTGGAGCTGCAGAGCCATGCACATTAACTTTGGGTTCAAAGGTAAAGCTGCCATAAACCCTTGGAAAGCACCACAAGGAAGCAGCTAAGCAACTCCAGCGCACATTGCAGAGACGAGCACTAGGACGTGAGGATGGAGTGCTTGCCCTGAGAAGTCAATCATCCTGGCAGGTATACAAGCAGGCACAGCTTCTAGAGGACATCTGAAGGCCTCTGGGGCAGAGATCGGTCTTATGTACATGTAACATTTCGATAAAAGACCTGACGGGAGTCTCCAGACAACTCCTTTGCCTCTCTTCAGAGGTACAGCATGTTTAAGCACACAAAGATCTTTCCTGATCAAACCAGAGGCATTTATTGTTTTTAGGTGGTGAAGTCTGAGTTGCTCTCAGAATGATTTTTAGAAAAAGTTATTCCCCGCTTCTCCTGGTGGGGATAAGCAGTGAAATCTCTAAGGCTCTGAAAGGACAGGCTGCACTTTCTTGTTGAATTCAGAATGTATTTTGGTATGATCTCAACTATTGATTACTTTCCTCAGTCTAATATTGCTGCTCATGATTCTGGAGTCACATCAGTCACGGAACAACAAGCACCTTTTAAACAGAACTATATCTTCTGTCATTTTAACTGAAGCACAGGAGCTGGAAGAGGGGAAACCCCCAACCACCAGGATGCGATTCAGGTTTTCTTGGGATCCAGATGACAGAAAGTACAGAAAGTTAAATGTGTTTGACAGCTACAGAGGAGCTAAATGGAGGAATATCTTTCTTGGAGTAACTGATGGTTTCCTTAAGTCTAAAGGAGATGCCAGACTAGTTTTGCTTACTGTCAGCCCAAGCCAATGGCCAGTCGCTTGAGCAAGAGTGCTTTTTGCCATGTTACTGGTAAAAGAGAAAGATAAAGCAACTCAAGCCAGTGAAACCATCTGGCAAGCCCAAATTGACAGCACCTGCAAAAGGAATCAACAGTTCTGAGGTTTAGCCTGCGTGAAGTCCAGTGGCTGACCTTCAGTTTTTCAGGAAGCTTCACTGCAGCCCCTCCACTTGCTGGGGCTGCTGAGGTAACAGGACTTGAGGTTTTCCCTTCCCAGGTCACTCTGTTCCACCACACAAGCTGTGCCTTTGTCTGCTTTGTGAGCTTTCTCCTTCCCCTGCACCCAGTAGATAGTATCTGTGCTTCCAACGCACGTTCCACTGCCTGGGGTCCATGCACATGCCTGGCCTTGGTGACCCAGTGTTTTTAATCATTCCCTGGACAGCTCAGCTCATCTTGCTTTTCAGAGAATTTTCTCAGGCTAGCTGTGGCTTTGCTTATTGTAGCTAGAGTCAAGTCCAATGGCTAGACCGAGTGACTGTGAAACCTTGTGTGTTTACATAGATGCCAGAGTTTTCAAACAGAAAACCCAATTCCAAACATCTCTGCAGTCTCATTTGCTTTATGTCCAGCTATGATGACTGCAGTACCAGCTGTTTGTTTCAAACTTTATTTCTGCCAGCATTGTTTCCTTGTCTTTTTCCTCAAGCAATACCGTAAAAAGCTTTGGTTTCATTTTCTCCCTTTCATCCTTGCATTAGCTGTGTAAACAGACTCCTTGCTTCCTGCCCGAGTAAACTCTTTGTCTAGAAAGCTCAGTTGTCTGGGACCAGCATTTTGTTTTCTCTGGTCATAGTTGCTGCTTTGTTTGTTCATTAATGACACCCTGCTCTTTGCTGTGAGCTTACATCACTTTCTTCTTTGCTAGCAGGGTCTTAAACTTAATGAGTGGGGAGTTTTCTCTGAAGGATGAACAGCAGACTCGTGAAAAGCATCCAGCTCAAGAGGTGCTTGTACCTGGAGAGGCATTCAGGAGTGCATAGCTGGCTGTTCAGGCAACACTGAATGGCCAAATGATAAATCATTTTTTTTTTAACTCTCAGTGATGGCCAACTCAGTTTTCTCTAAGAGCCACTGTCCCAGCTTGCACTCCCTACACCACTTCTCTCAGCTCCGCTTAAAAAAAAATCTTGTGCTGGTCTTGTATGTTCAGTGTTTTTAGCCTCTTGGCATCTAGGCTCAAGGGACACCATCAGGTTACGTTGGAGGCAAAGAGCATCTGCAACAGTGAGAGGGTGGGAAGCATCCACAGCAGTTCACTCCAGTTGGCAGCTCTTCAGTTTAGTTTTCAGGGACCCCAGGTATCCCCTAACCCCATTCAAATACCTCCCCTCTGATCTGTGAGCTCTGTGAACCCAGTCTCCCCCTGCTCACATCCTTCACCTCTGAAAGTTGGTCTGATCTACCGCAGGAGGCTCTCCATTAGGGATATGTAGTTGAGCCATCCCATGGAGACACACCAGCCTCCATCCCAAGTCCTCCTCCACAACCCCCCTAGCCACCTCTGATTAATGGGCAGCATCGCTTCCAGAAGGGCCCTTCCTCAGAGGGCCTTTGCTTTCCATATATAATCCTTCAACAGCAGCTGGTACTCCCTCACTCCTATATTTTCTACTGCCTAGATCTAATTGTAGGTAAACCCCACCTTGGCAGCTTCCCTTGCTTCAGAGGGGTAACTACTACCCTTTCCTGGGCTCAGTCCCAGAGTTGGGAGCATGGGGCCCCATTAGCATTGGCAGAGGACCATGCCACCATCAGTGCCAAGAGCAGCCAAGAAATTGCACTGGGCTCCATGACACCTTCCATTTTGCCCATCACCAGACTGGTGAAGCAGTTTCCATTGCACGTGTGCCCACAGTGGGCTCCTCCTGTGACTACCTCTCAGTTCTAGAATCAACTACATCAAAACACCCTAATCAAAACCACTGTATCAACATTACTGTGTCTTCCCTGAAGCTACCAAGCAGAGAGGACCTCCACTTTCACCTGCACTCAAACACCACTGGTAAAGGGCATCAGATGTAGATGTTATCCTAGCAGATGTGATCCAGATTTCATGCTTTGAAAGCCCATCAGATCTCACCCAGCAGTGACCACTGTCAGCTCAACGCAGCCGCGAATGCCACTCGTCCCCCAGCTGACAAGCTAGTCTATATAACACACTGCTGGTCTTTAGACAGTGTGGAAAAAATTGTCTCCACCAGTCCTCCCTGCTCTTGAACCTCAAGGCCTCTCTAGGGAGGATTTTTGTGCTGTCTGATGGTAGAGGTCTCATTTTCATCATCCTCGTCCCCAGCCAAATTCCGATTGCTATGCAAGTAACAGCTTAAACTTCCTGCTATCCTGAAAGGAAGATAAACATCTGCTAGGTCATTATCAAGGCTTGTAAGTGGTCCGCCTGGAACAACAACAGCTAGACTTTCCATGCCACTTTAAACGCCTTTGGAGACTGTTTTTAAAATCTATACCAGAGCCTAGTTATCATACCAGCCTGTTACAGGAAAACTCATTGCAATTCTTCTGTAAGAAGTCCCATCCCTCCGGGTCCTGCCTCACACTTCTTGGCGCCTCAGAAAGGCTCTTCCATTCCCTGGAGAGGCCTGTTATCACCCTCAATGAAGCCAATGTTCTCTCACCCTCAGTGCAGTTTCTCAGTAGTACCTGCAATGGGCTGGGTATCATTCACAGCTGCCTTTGCCTAATCATAAGCTGTCCTATGCATAACTAGCATTTAGATTGAAGTTTGACTACATTAGAAGCTACGTTAAACCCTTTATCACTTAGTAAATAAGTTGAGTTCACTGTGTGGTGTTGCTGCAGTTCTATTTCATCTTCCTGCCCTCGCGCAAAGCCAAACTAACAGTTTACAGCCAGCTAGTGGGAGATGCCCTGTTTATTCCTCATGGCCCTTACACTTTGAAACACTTGGATGCCACGCAGGCTCTGAGCAACTCATTAGTGTGGCCTCAGCAGTGAAACGCTACTCTGGAAATTGCAACCCAGATTAATATTACAGAGATGTAACAGCAGCAGTTGAAATGCCCTTGGCATCCCATTTTCCAAAGCCAGGTTACAGATCAGGCCTTTATGCTCCTGAGGTCAATAGTCTAACACACCAGTGTCCTTCAAGTTCAAATAGATACAAGTTCATCCTTTTTGATACTCCTAGCAGCATTCCTATAAAAAGGTTTCACAGCCTCTAGAAAGGCCAAAAAGCCACCTCACCTATTAATTTGCCATGTACTCTGTTCTCCAGACCAGCTTTCCACTGCAAACACTTCTGTACAGCACCACGCCTCCAAGCCGACTACAAGGCATCCCCTCCCTTCTGCAAAGAACTGCACCTAATTTCCTACAGTGGCCTTATAGAAGGGACCTTGGATCCCATCTCTCTATACTATTACCAATCCCCAGCACTCCCTGCTCACACCTCCATCTTACAGCTGCTGGCCAAATGGCTACTCTACGTTTGCCACACAAGTAAGTGTCTGTTCATGGGGTCCAAGGCCAGTAACACACTCCTGCAGGGGCTGAGCTCCTCCTCTTTGTGCTGATCCCAGTCTACTCCAGGCCCAGTATACACTGGCTTTACCAGTTATCACTACCAGCCCCAAATCTGATCTCCTACCTTCCCCCATCCCTCCAGCCCCCCCATCCAGTCCCTTGAAATAGTCCTCACTTCCATAACCACCCACCAATCTCTCAACAGTGGCTGTGCCTGTTTTGGTGGCTTTCCATTAGCAGTTCCATCCAAATGTTGAAATGAGCCATCCAGCTTACCGTGTCCTCAAGGTTCCCTCCTTCTCCCTGCATCAAGAGATGCTCCCTTTCCATCTCCTTACCTTGTTTTGCTGCAGCATCCTCCCAGTCCAGCAGGAGAAGTACCTATATGATGAAATAGCATCTTTCTGAGGCCCTACAAGCCCACCAGCTGTACTGCCTCCCTCCACAGCCTAAGCCCTTCAAGCTTCCATGATGGCGCAGCAGGCTCCCTTCATCTGGTGTGCAGGTAACAAGAAACTCCAGTTTCTCTCCTACCCCTACAAGCCCTTTCCAAAGACTTTCAGCCCCATCCTTTCATTTGTAGGTCCTCCCTCACCCCCCATTCCTTCCTCCAGGCTACAAGCTTAAGAGAAGCCAGATGAGGAGACCATGCTAACCCGCTACATCCTCACACCCAAGGTTTCCCCCCTGCTCCTGCCCCAGGCTTAGGACAAGAGACATATCCTGGCTAACAACCACGTGGAAACACCCTAAACCATAACAACACACACCTTCCCAAAACACCAGACCCCCATCGTGCCATCAGTTTTCACAGAGCTCAAACAGCTGCTGATTAGTAGGGCCCGGGCATTATAAGCCTCCCCTCTCTACCCCCAGCTTTTCTCTCCCTTTCTAGCAGGTACCCATTATGATTCACAATGACAAGGTTGCTGTCACCTGCAGGTGGTTTCCTACACTGCCCTGAGCCCACCAGGAGTGGGGAAGCAGCAGGGAAGCTCCCACCTAGCTTGCAAAACAAGTGGGAGTTGGTGGCTGTTCTCCTTCTCCTCTTCTCTGAATATGTGCTACTGGAATTTTAAACAGATTATGTAAGTGGTTCTCATTTAATCCATCTGAACTATCCTCTTTTAATCACATATGAGATCAAAGCAGCTGACTGTGAAATGAGTAGAGAGCAGCACAGGCTCTCCCCTGTGCAAGCTGGCCTGCAGTGGGTGAGGAGGGGACAGGTTGTGGGAACACATGCCAGGGCATGATGCTTTTTCAGGTTTTTTTTTTTTAAATACTCAATAGCAATATGGGAAATACAAATGCTACTATCACTTTCTATGTATATCTTGTGGCCCTTCCTTTGTGCCTCTGCAGCCCAGAGATGCAGAAGGACATGCCTGTGCCATGGATGTGGGGATACGGTAACTTGGCTGGGAAGCTGTTCTTCAAAGAGAGAGCTGCTCTCTCTCTGAGATTTATATAGTTTACCTTTTTCATTTCTTCTCCTGAAGTCTGACATTTAAAAATGTGTAATTGTGTTTATCCCTGGCAAGCTGTGAATGGCTCCCCGGGCTGCCCGTGCCTCCTGCACTGCTGTATAAATTACACTGACAACCCCTTATTACAAAGGGAAAAATAAGTTAATGGAAAACCAAAGCAGAAATAGATGCATAAAAATCCCAAAGTGCCCAAGTCAGCAGAACTGCCCCCACGTGATAGTCATTGCCAGTATTTAATTAAACAGAGATCGATCGTGTGGGTGAGTGTGAGTTGGTGTGTATGCACGTGCAGGGGCGGAATTGGTACATTTATACTGTGTTTATTTTTTTTTTATAGAAAGAGTTATTGATATTACACTGAAGGCTACCCTGGCAGGGTGATGAGCCGTGTAGCTTGGGGCGGGAGGGGTATGCACAGCCTGCCTCAGGCAGGTTCCCCATCTCTCCGTTCATCCGAGGGAGCCTCTCCTGGCTGGCGGGGAACCGAAATGCCTGGCTGCTCCTTGGGAAGAGAGCTTGGGTGCTGCAGAAATGCCAGGACCATCAAGGCTGTTTCCTCCATGCAGGCAGGGCTTTGTGAACTGCAGCGCAGGCGAGGTTTGAAATCCACCCTGCCCCAAGGCGTGAGCAACAAATCTGCACGGCAGCGCTGAGAAATAGAAATCACATTGCCTCCCGGAGCAACCCGTGACGCTTTTGGGAAATGGCACATTTAGATGGAGGCTCAGGGAAATGTGTGAAAAGCCATGAGGGTCAGCCACCCCGAGTCACTCCTGCAGGATGGTGAACTGAATATTTGGAGAGAAACATTGAGCAACACGAGCTGAGGTGTGGGACCTGCAAGGCCAGGACTCGAGGAGCTTCAGAGAGCTCAGGCATCCTGAGGATGCTTGTGAACAAATGAGAACTGCAGCAGCAAAGCTGCTCTGGGCCCCCAGGGGTACATGCAACCCAACACTGCTAATAGCCTCCATGGCATGTTCGAGCTGACCCAGGTGACAGAGGCAGCAGCCACAGAGCTAGATCAGAGCTGGGGAGCTCTGAAGGGACCCTGAAACCCTGCAGGATGGCTATGGGGGGAGAGGGCTGGAGGCAGGGGAAAGATGTCTGTCTCTGCCTAAGCTTCCTAAGTCAGATTATAAGGAAACACTGGGATCTCAAAAGCTGCTGGCTATGGGATTGGAAATTTCCTGTTACTCGTGGCCAATTTGGGTTTCTCCTGAAGACTAGGGACCTCTGACATGGCTCTGCGTCCCTGTGTTTCACACAAACCATAACCCCTGGGATAAAATGCCAGCCAGCAGTCAATATCTGAGCAGGCTGCTGGTGGAAATCAGAAACAGATTTTGAAAAAGTGGTATGTTTCAAGCCAAATGACCAGGCAGAGGTGGAAATGCTTGGTTGGAAATGCTCACCTCTGCCAACAGGAGCTGGAAATGTTTCCTCCTGGGACACTTGTCCAGGAACTGCCACCGCTGAGTCCCCACCTCCCTCCTCTGACCCTGAGAGTCCCCCCATCACTCATGGCCAGTGGTCCTTGGCCTTTGGGGTTTGGCCAAAATGTTGTGTAAAGCATTAAGTGAAGATGTGCAGACTTTAGCGTGGGCTCCACAGCCCAATCGATTCAAATTCAACCATCTGGGGAGCAGAGCAAAGAAGTTAACAGCTGCTGCAAATTGCACATGGCTCCTTTCATTTCCACACATTTTTCTTGCCTAATTGGAGTGAGCCGAGCGGTCGGGTAGGAGCTGCGAGAGGCTGGGGAGCTGGACACGAGCTCTCTGTGACTCATTCCTGCGGGAGGGCGGAAGGGAGGGATTGCTTGCTCCCTGGGGTACCAGTTGCACCAGTCTGCTCTTACTGGGTCTAGAGTCAGGAGAAGAAACCCCTTATCTCATTGCACCACACGTGTCATTTGGAGCACATAGGATAAAAAAAAAGTACTGGTCTTTCTGCTCCCCGGCTCTTTCGCTGGCCATGTGCTCTTGGTGTAGTGCTGCTGCTCTGATTTTCTGTTTCTCTCCCTCTGCAGCAGCATCCAGGTTTGACTCCTGTAAATGTTAACCAAGAATTCAATGCAAAGGAAATAAAACCCCCAAACAAAACAAGAGGAATAATTTCTATTTTTGTTCAGTTTTAAGATCAGTCTCACAGCCCTGACATCTTCCAGATAATGACTGAAAATCCCTTCTCCCTGCAGTCTGGACACCAATCAATATTCCACAAGCAATTTCCAGTGCTCGGCTCGCTTGTTAAAGACCTAACATTCCCTTTCCTTGAGAAGTGAGTCACAGAAAGCTCAGCAGGGTGCCGCTTCTACCTGATGCAATGCTGAAGCCAGGCTCGAAATCAAAATCATCCAGAAAAGTTACTTTCTCAGCCTAGGACTGAATCTCAGTGCTAGACCGGAGAGGCCTGAGGAGTCTTGCTGGGCAGCAGGTCTCAGATGTCCTGATGGTGCCACCCTTCCTGGCCCAGCACCAGCAGCAGGGACAGGATCACAAGTGATGGGGAGCCCATCCTGATCTCTGGAATTTTCGAAATGTGCTTGTGACATGTGTCCATTGCAAGTGACCGCTCCTGCCCCTTTCAGCAGAGCAATGCTGCACGTAGCCATTTGCTCCACGCAGAGGCACATCGCAGACGTATGCAAGACTTAGCAGGGCTGGGCTCCAGCAGCATCCGTCCATCAACCTGACAGCCCTGCGTGAATCCTGGCCCCTTTCCTTGCCCCCATGCTGCTGCGGCGGATGGAGAGCTGCGGTAAGGCCCTTTGCGGGAGGAAGCACCAAGCTGCTGCAGGAGCCTAACTCTCCTATCAAGGACAGTGGGTTCATCGGCTGCTGCGGGGACTTTTCCAGGACCCAGAGCCTGGCCCTGGCAGACGGTGTTGCAGCTAGGACATGGCTGCGGCAGGGAGCTTGTAAAACGCCTGTCTTCCTGCCATAATCAGGCTAACCCTCTCCACAGCAAGGAAGCCCTCAAGGGAGCTCCTCAGACTGACAAAATGCCTTTCTTTTAAAGTTGCTTTGCTTAATTACTATGGGAGATGTTTAAAAATATGATGTGCCATGAGCCTTTGAAGTTCAGAGAGACTTCAGCAGGTGCAGTAATCCCCTTATTCTAATCCCGATGACCAAGATATGTTGGCTGCCCTTTCTCATGGTCTAGCAGGACTCGGGCAGTTTAAAAGCCAGAGTCTTTGTCTGCTTTCATCAGATGAGACTTTCAGAATTGCGCTGGCCTGTCTTCACCTTGGGTGGACCAAACACCTTGCTAATGTGTTTATGCACTGCTGTGGCTTATTTATATCTTCCTAAAAAAACGGGGTGAGCACCCAGGAGGACAGTGGTCATGCACTTTGTTCTTCCAGCTGTGCTTGTATCATCAGGCTGATTTTGCTGAAGGAGGAGAAAGGCTTGATCCATCCCTGCAAGCAGCTGGACCCGCGCAGCTGGGAGCGGGTTGGAGGTTGCAGACCAGAGCATGAAGAGGTACGAGGACCCTCTTGCTCTGTAAGCGGTCAGGGAGAGCACTGCAAAAGCTGGGTGTTGCTGCCATCCTTCAGTCAGAGCGAGCAGGGAAAGAATTCATTTCTCTTATGCAACCAACGGAGCTATTGCCCAAAGCACGGGCCGTGTGTAAGACTAATTAAGAGCTGAGCTATGTGCATGAAAGAGCTAAACGGATGTTGCTTTGTTAAAGAGGTCTATGGGCCTGCCTGTCTGAGGGTGGGGAGGCACAACAGGAATAATCAGAAGCAATCGTCAGAAAGCCAAGGGTGGCCAAAGCAACACTTTGCAGCCTTATGTTCAGAGAAAGCAAAGACTGAGATTTTGGGCAGCGTGGGGAAAGAGGTTTGGGAAGGCTGGTGGCATCAGTATCTCCTGCTGCACCAGTACTCATCTCAAGGAAAGTGTCATTTACAGCAACGTTTTTGCATATAAAATGAATTCCACCAGAAATACCTGGCTCTCTTGCAAGTTCCCTCCATATTGGAAATAGCTGCCAAAAGACAAGTCTGAATATTAGGTAACTACTTCAATCAAATTACATAACTACATGATGTTGAATAAGCTGAGAAATAAAGTCAATTGTAGAGTAACAAATGATGTATTTACTGCAATAGAGGTGCTTAAGCTTTCAAAGCTTACAAAATGTCTTCTCTTTTTTTCAGAATTAAATTTCCTTGAAATCAATGTATTCCCATGGAAATTCTTTATTACAACAAAATGCCATTTAAATGCCATTTTCTGGTGGAAATGCTCTGTTGGTATATTATTGACACAGTTCAATTACTGCACTCGCACTCACAGTAGCAATGTGCCAGACAAACAGCACCCAGGGCACATTCCTCTCTTCCTCCAGACAGCCTTTTGCGTCCCCATAGATTCAATGGCTGGACTTCAGGCCAGGCTGGGAGGATTCACCTGGCTTGTCTTGACACACCCTGGGTGCAGAAGTCCCTTTCTGGGGAAGCTCTCCAGACTTCTGTACCCTCTTGGGTTCGTCCAGGACCATTCGCATGACGAGGTCAGGCCCTCTCCCAGGACCGGCTCTGCCCATGTTGGATCCCATGAGAGATACGAGGGCTCAACCCAGCCATTACATGTGCTGAGCCCTGCTTAAGGAGAGGTATCCAGACCTGTTGAGTTTCTTCTTCAGGCATGAGAGTCATTCATTTGATTCCCATCTCATGCTCCTCTGGCAACAGATTTGCATCTTCTGCCTTTGCATTTCAGCTGTGTGATTTCTCATGCTCAGGGGATCCCACATGCCCAGTAAGGTTGTCACCAGACTGGTTTATACCCAGCCTGTCTGGTTTTGTCCCAAAATACCCTGGAGCTGTTGGAATCACAGCCCTTGCACGTGCCAGGCTGCCCAATGCTCAGCAACTTCAAGCTTAAGGCAGCTGCTCCTTGTATTCTTTAATCTAGTAAATCTGGATAAACATCATACCTTCTTTGAAAGGGATCACGCCAGCTCCCGCCCCATCAGGCACCCACCATTTGAAGCCATACTGTAGCTGTGCAGGCAGAAAACATCTCCAGTATGGTCGCTGTCTCCTTAGTATGTGAACTGTTGCATTCATGGCTAGGAAGAATAGGTGCAGTGGGTGGGAGCAGAAGCTGCCTGTTCCCCATCTCTAGTGTGTGCTCTGTGGAAATGAGGCAGCATCTTTCCTCTCATAATCGGGAAGTCATTTCTCACCTCCTTCTGCCTGGCCCAGCTCAGACAGTGAGATGCTTTGACCTGTTGAGGAGAATTTGAGTCTCAGCCCTGCCTATCGCTGCGGGGATCCTGCTGCCCGCTCAAAGTCAGGAGTGTCGGAACTGGATGATAGGACCAAGTGCGTCCGCCTGGAAGATGGGACAGATGCACCCTCAACAAATTTGCAGATGATACAAAACTGAGAGGATTGGTTGATACACCCGATGGGTGTGCTGCCCTTCAGAGGGACCTCCACAGGCTGGAGAAATGGGCTGATGGGAGCCTCGTGGAGTTCAGTAAATGTTCGCAGTGGTGCCCAGTGACAGGATAAGAGGCAACAGGCACAAACTGAAATACAGGAAATTTTGTCTGAAGGTAAGAAGACTTTTTTTTACTGTGAGGGTGGTTGAACACTTGGAGTTCACAGGTTGCCCCAAGAGGTTGTGATGTGTCCATCCTTGGAGATATTCAAAACCCACCTGGACGTGGCCCTGGGCAACCTGCTCTGGGTGACCCTGCTTGCACAGGGGTTGGACTAGACAATCTCCAGAGGTGCCTTTCAACCTCAGCTATTCTGGCATTTGGGGATTCTGGGCTTCTGAGCGCTCTGTGACAACCCCTTGGGCAAAGCATGGCCCCAGCAAGGTGTCATCTGGGCTGCCCTTGCCTGTGGCTGTCCTCCTGCCTCCCCAGGCCCCTGTAGGGAGAAGAGCTTTTCCCAGCTATCCTGCACTTGAACAAACGCTACCAACCATCTCAGTACCCCAACGTACTGAATTGGCGGAAATTTGGAGTGAGAACGTGGGTCTGTTGCCCGGTATCAAATGGGGTAGAATGGGGCTGACCTTGCCCTCCCTGCTGAGACAAGGACCCCCGGGTGCAGCAGCAGGGGGATGCTCAGGGGTGTCCCTTCCCCACCTGTACTCCTCCTTGCTTTGCTGTGGAAGCATCCAGGGAAGTAGAACAACGTTATCTTCTTTCCACTCAGATCATTAAAGCGGAACACCCCGTTTCCTCCCCGAATTAAGCTGATGTACAGTTTGGCAGCCTGGATAATCTCCTAAAACGCTCCTGAGAGGCTGCATGACCCATCCTGTCCTTCCTCATCAGCAGGGGCTCCCCAGGAATAGGGGCTGTGGTGTTTATCCCCTGCAGCATTTATTCTGGAAATGCAAACCACTACCGTTGCTGAGCTGCCCCGGCCCCTCGGGGTGCCATGAGCCCTGCGAGGTGCCAGCCCTTCGCTTCGGCTGCCATTCCTCCCTCCTGCAGAAACCTGCCCAGCCTCCTCTCTGCAAAAGCACGCCGCAGCCACTAAGACCTGAATCCAGCCCTGCAGCCGTCCCTCCGGAGCCAGGGCAGATGCAGAAGGGATTAATTTTACCCACTTCAATAATTTGCTTGAAATGGGCAAAACTTTTTTTAAATCTCTGTTTGCTATATTTCACCCTGATTCTTTGCTGCGGTGTCTCTTTTTCTTGGCCACGGCTCGCATTGGAGAGCAAGGGTCTTGAAGTTTGTTCTCACAAATAAACCAAATAACCTGTAGACCTACGGCAAATTAAAAGAAGCTATTCAGCTATGCAGATACACTCGGCTCCATTTTTTTTTTTCAGGTTTGGCAGTTCATTAATAACAGCCCACTGGTACAGAGAAAAATATCACACCAAGCAATCAGCAACACACAGCTAGGATCCTCGGGATGTTGGTGGTTTTGCTGAAAGGAAAAGGAAACAAAAAAGGCACATTGGGCCACATAAATGCAGCCTTCCAGTTACAGGCAGCCAAGCAAGTCACAGGAAACACTTTATTCGATTCATTTAGCCCTTTCCCTTCTTATGAAATATTTGCAGTCTTCATTTTGATCCACATGTATTTGTTGGTGAACCAGCTCTGTTAATCATTCGTGTCAAACTACTTCAGCCCATGTGTTCTTAGCCCACTCTTTGCTCTGTTGCCTCAAGAATTGGAAATTCAGCTTCGCAGGCTGCGGGTGACTTACAGTTTCCTTTGTATATTCGTGTGCAGAAAAATGGTCTTGAATCATTACTTGAGGGACCGAAATGAAAAGGAGTCAAAGGAAAAGATTATAGCAGAAAGATTACAGCATGAAATGACTGATTTTTATTTAACACATTAACTAATATACTTTTTCAAATATAGGCTCAAGCCTACTTAAGGCAAAGTTCAAGTTAATATTGATATTTGAAGGAAGAAGCACTTCCATATTAATCACCTAACTATTAATTGTCTGTTATGAGACAGAGCTTATAGGCTACGTCTCCAGACACATTTTCAAATGGTTCAGGCTAACTTTGATCCTTCTTAATGACGGAGAGCAATTATGGGTTCAGAAACACTTTTAACACGCAACTTGCACGGGGGTTTTTTTGCAGTGTTGTCAGATAATATCACAATAACATTTCTGGGAAGCAAAAATGACCATCCTTAGCTCACCCTGCATTTTTGCTTTGCAGTCTCACATTTGCAGCCTAATTTGCAGCAGGCCAGAGTCTGAACATGAAATAGCTGAGCGACAAAAGTGGTGCAGCGGTGCAAAGCCCTGAGGGCTTCTCCTTCAGCCAGGGATGCACAGAGTTGTCCATCACTGGTGGGGAAGGAGCCGGGGAGCGTTATCCTCCGCAGGGCGGCTGCCGGGTGGTCCAGGCCCTCAGCTCACACATTGCCATGGCAACCACATCCGCCGGGGCGGCAGAGATGGTGAGAAAACCCAGCACCAGGCTGGCAGCATGGAAAAGCTCCGCTCACGCCAAACCTGGCACAGGCTGGGCATGCAGCGGGGCCTGACGCCATGGCCGGGATGGGAAGGGCGACCCAGCAGCCTGGTGTTGGGTGGAGGAAGGTGGATTTCCCCCCAGAGGAGTCTGGGAGGGACCGTGCACGTGGGGGTGGCGGTAGCTGTCGGCACATGGAAGGGTCGTGGTTGGAGCCAGGGGTGAACAAGAGCAGAACTGCCCATGGGGGAGCCTGTGTGTGTGTGCACATGGGCACGTGTGCGTGTGTGTGCATGTGTGCATGCGTGCGTGCACACGCATGCATGTGCATGTGTGTGTGCACACGCATGCATGTGCATGTGTGTGCGTGTATATGTGTGTGTGCATGTGCGTGTTTGCATAAGTGTGCATTGTGTGTGTGCATATGCAGCTGCGTGGGTGCATGTGTGCATGTGTGTGTGCACACACACACCTGTGCACGCAGGGGCACAGCAGGGCACGAATCTCTGTGTGTGTGTGCACTCCCACACTTCTGCATGCCCTGCAGGGTGCATGGCTGTACATCTCCATACGTCTGCGGGGAGGTCAGGGGCTGTCGCAGTCATGCCTGTGCTCTGTCTAGCCAGAGGGTGCTCAAGCACATGTGTTTATGTTAAAAAAAAAGTAATAGATATTCCTTTCATTGTCAGTGGGGAAAGGCTGCCAATACTGCAAGCATAGCACAGGGCATCATCATAGAGGGAGAGGCTTGCACTTGGCTTCTCACACTTCATCATTTCTGCATTTTCTAGCTGAACACTGACCTGTGCCTGCGAGTGGGGCGGTGGGTGCCAGTGCCTGCAGGGATATGGAGAAGCCTCAAGCCCGCAGCCAGGGCATGAAAATGTCTGTCCAGGTATGCGAGAGCCGGTGTGCTTTTGAGAAGCTGAAGTGTACAGAGAGTGGCAGCATCCCCCACCTGCCCTCCTCAGTTTAGCAGAGCTAAACACGTAAAGCTGTTGCTCACCTGTGGGATATGGCTGGAGCAAGAGTCATGGGTCTGGGAGACACCTGTGGTCCAAGGTGTGCATCCTGGCTATATCTCATCCCCATGCTGGGCCAACAAGCTGGGACACATCAGCTCTCCCTGTCCTTGGGTTTCCAAAGGGATGAAAACCAGTGGCATGGGCTGGGGGAAAGCAGCGATGTGAGGGAACCAATGCACGTTCGATACCCACCTAACCACGGCAGCTCTGTCCTTCTGCAAGCCCCTTTCTTTGTCTGTGTCTCTTTGCCAGAATAGCTGCTCTGCAATGATCAGGTCCCCATCATACGAGGCACCTACCCAGGAGCATCCGTGCTGCATTTGTCTGTATGCACAAGCTGCAGCTGCCTGGTCACATCCTGCACCCCTCAACATAATTTTCAGCCCTGCAGGCAGGATTAGCATAAAGCCTCAGCACCACAAAACAAGTAGGGATGGGTTAAAACAGCATTTTACAGCTCTTGGCCCTGTCTGTCGTCAAGGTGAATGCTGAATGAAGGGAGATTGTGCAGTGGGTAGGTTGGGAACCCAGAAAATCACCTCCCACTAGGTCAGAGAGCACCTAGGAGGTGAAGTACAGCTGCGTGGGGTCCTTCTCTGCTGAGGGTGAGGCTGAACCACAGTTGGTGGCTCAGGCATCATTAGAGTGGCTGTACATCCAAGCAGCATCCTCTTCCTCTGATAACGTCTCTGTTGTCCAGCACACAGGGTGACAGGAAGCCTGTGACTATACACGCAGGGGTGACAGTTGGGTAGATGCGCGAGAAAGTGAAAAGCTTTGAGGGCAAAGCTTCTTGTAAGCAGGAAGACAGCAGAGCTTCCCACAGCTGACGGCTGCACTTTATCTGTTTACAGCTAGCAGCAAGTGTAGCGGCAAACAGGGTAGCATTCAGCGTTTACCTGAAAAATGTTGTAGCACATTTGCACGAATCATCTCTGAGGAGGAGGATACGGGAGCTGGGGATGTGCCTCTGGTCCGGAGGCAGACACTGAATGCTGGGATGCCCAGCAAAGAGATCTCCCACAGAGACACACAAATTCTGCATTTACACGTGTGCCTGCATGTATTTCTGCCTTTACAACTGCAGAGGTAAACCTTTCCAGTTGGGGAAACTCATCTCGGTAAATCCTGCATGCAGAGCAGGTCCCCGGTGCCAGCTGGGGTTCACGAGAGGGGAAAGAGGAGTGGGGCTGGGTGAGGGGTGTGAAATAGAGGGCTGGAGGTATCAGGAAGGATGCAGAGCAGACCAGAGTGGGAGAAAGGTCCAGCAAAGTCTCTAGCATGGCGCTGTGCCTGTGAGGCAAACCCCAAAGGTGACCCGGGGCTGAATCCTCCTGCAGGTCCCTCAAGCTCCAGTTGGTCCCTAAAGGTACCTCTGTGCAGCAAGCAGTGTCTGGGGTGAAACATCTATGGAAAAACACAGGCACCTGGAAAAGCATCTCACCAGGATCGTTGTGACTTAGTGAGGACCCCCATACAGCACCATCTGTCTTGTTCTCTCCAGCGAGAGCACAGGGGCAGCTGGTTTCAGAGCACCTCTGTGCACCAGATTTGGGTCCCAGCTAGCTCAACTCTGGCAGTTACATCATAGAAGTGACATAAAACAGGCTGGAAGTACCCCAGGAAGCCATACCATCTAATCTACCCCCTACTCCTATCCCAGACCTCCAGGTCCACGTCTCCTGCTTGGCAAGAGAGGGAGAAGCGGGGCTCGTGGCAGTTCTTGGTGAGACACGATGTACAGTTAGATGCCTGGAAAGCAGGGGAAAGTTTTGTAGAGCTGATCACATGAAGCCTTCTGTGTCTGTTCTGTTGAGTCCTTCCAAATTTTTCCTCTTTGAAATGGGAGTGTTTCATTCTGCTCAGTTTTGGCATCTTATTAGTCTCAGGTTTCCTTGTCTTGCTGGGTGGCTCATTACGGAGTGGATAACGAGCTTTCTCTGCCCACTGCTGATAGTGGTTGGTGCAAAACCTTTAACAGATATATTGCTTTTCCAAGTATTTCTCGAGGATTTGATTTAAATTGGTGTTAACATAACAGAACAGGGGAGATGTTTTAAAGAATTCAAATACAAATAAAGTCCCTTTGTTAAGTAGGGTTTGCCACCATGGTGTCAGAGACACCCCACTGCCCCACCAAGGGAGTTTTCAGAGGTGCAAATGGTACATAGGTGGCCAGATCCTGCGGACAAACATCATGGAAAGCAGTCTCCTGTCCTGAAAATCCACTGGGTGCAGCTAGACCCACTAAAGGTACAAGAATTAAAATCACAGGAGCCCAAACTCCATCTACACTGAGGCACCTGAACGAGCAATCTGGTTTGCAGGAATTTTGAGCGAGCCAGGGACTCCTAATGTTCCTGTGCAGCCCCTGCCGCTGCTCAAGGCAGAAAAGCTGTTCATTTCAAGTGGCCAAATTTTGAGAGTGGAGGGAAAATGATGGTTATTAGACACACTTCTTTAACTGAAATGCAGCCTTTTATTTAGATAACAAGGAATTTTTTATATTATGGGCACGTTCAAGTGTAGCTGTTTGGATAGTGACATTGACAGCGGAATCCCAGCATGAAAAATGCAAAATATATAAGTGAGTATATGGATGCAGCTGGACCTACTAAAGGTACAAGAATTAAAATCACAGGAGCCCAAACTCCATCTACACTGAGGCACCTGAACGAGCAATCTGGTTTGCAGGAATTTTGAGCGAGCCAGGGACTCCTAATGTTCCTGTGCAGCCCCTGCCGCTGCTCAAGGCAGAAAAGCTGTTCATTTCAAGTGGCCAAATTTTGAGAGTGGAGGGAAAATGATGGTTATTAGACACACTTCTTTAACTGAAATGCAGCCTTTTATTTAGATAACAAGGAATTTTTTATATTATGGGCACGTTCAAGTGTAGCTGTTTGGATAGTGACATTGACAGCGGAATCCCAGCATGAAAAATGCAAAATATATAAGTGAGTATATATGAGTATGAGATCCTCCATGTATCATGGGTGTGCACCTCACAGTTCAATTAATTTAAAGCCAGCTCTAACCGATCTGGACCTGACTCAGCTATCCCTCTCAGGACTGTGATAGCACAGCTGGGCTGCCTGGGTCAAGAGCTCCGTGCTCAAATTCCATACGCAGGATAAATAGACGTGCAGAAAAAATACGACGTGGCATCTGTCAGAGGTCTCCACTTGCTTCACCTGCAACCAACGCTTTTGCCAGGTGCAAATTTGCAAGCCCCAGTTTCTGTGATCTCATCTAAAAAAGTGGGGCTTGGGAATGCATTTTAAGCAATTTTGTTTTACAGCTGCTCTGTTTTTATACCTTGGTTGCTTCTCTTTTGGTAGGAAGGACACGGGAATGCAAAATTAACAAACTCACCCACTGCCTTTGGAAAAACAGGAAGATTAGCAGGCCTCTTGAATTTATAAAAATGTTGTACTCTCTGCAGCATTCATAACAGTGCAAAATGAAGGAAAGCAACATCCATCCTGTGCAGCGGCTAACCCACACTCAGACAGGCACCGGAGAGATGCACGGGCATTTTTGCCAGCGGAGTTTCCACTCTGAGGGCTGTCCAGGCTGCCGTGTCCCATTGCCCACATCCCAAATAGCCGGTTGCAGTGTTTGCAGTCCTTCAAGCCCAGCATTACAATGCGGGGAGCTCTCTCTCCACTTGCAAACCCTGATGCTCCCTACAGTGTCTGGCAAGTGGGTACACGAATGTCATCAACTGTCTGAAAGTATAGGGTGGACAAGGGTAGATACAGATACTCTGGGAAGGCCACAAAACAGACAGAGGATGTCTGATGGTGTCCCAGCACGTGGTCACTCCTCCGGGCCCCCACTGCGCTGTCAGTGTGGGGCAGACTTCACCTTCTGGCACAAGCATCTGTCCACGAAGTCCGAGAGAGTGGAGCAGCAGTAACAGCCCTGTCTGCTGTAACATAAATACAGCTCATGCATGAGTCCTGGGGGTGCGTGGTTCAGACAAGGGGAGCAAGGCATGATTGCTGCAAGGGCCTGGACACAGAGGCATGCGGGAGCGCTGGCAGCCGTTCATCTGAGCTTGCCAGACTGGCACGGATGTAATCTGTGCAAGACACCAGTGAACTAGGGCCAAGCACATGACGGCTAGAGACTTGACTCGATTATACTAAATACAACAGACTTGCCACTTAGTGTGCTTTGCTGAAGGGATGTGAGGTGGAAACTGTGGAGGCTCTCTGATGGATATCACCAAGCTTTGGACCCAGACTCCTCAAGCAGTCAATTTGCATCTTAGCCTGAACTTCTGATCCAACCTTTTAAGAGAGGAGGAACCAAACCAGCAAGTAATCCTCATGCCATCAGCCTCTGCCAAGCAGCCTCAGCAGTGCATGGGAACCAATATATGTCGCCTAAACAAAAGGAACTTCTTGGGTCCCACTGCTCCTCATGCTACTTGAAGATGTTCAGGCTTAGAGATCTTAGTGTGTACAATGTTATCGGTTGCATTAATCCATCTTTACAAGATGCTGCATCCTGAAGCAGCCTCCCAGCATTAATGCAGCCCCTTAGGAGGGTCTGGAGAGGGTTGTACATCAATGAAGGAAAAATTGCAGCAGACATCACGGAGTGCAAGAAGTCCCTGAGCTGCAGGTAGATCAGCCAGCCTGGCCGCTGACACCCTCACGTGTGGCCTGGCCCAGGAGATGTGCTTCCTCCCGAGCTCACGCGGCCGGGGATCAGCTCACCGGCTGCTGTATCGAAGCTGACACCTGTCACCTCCGATGTCCGGCAAGACAGTGCAGAGCCCTGAGCTCTGCATCAGCTGAGTTGGCATCGGCTCCCAGCTTGGCCTTGGAGCTTGCTCTGTCCATGCGTCCCCACTGATGGAGCTAGCGCCTGCTCCTGTCGTGACGTGAACCGGGACCAGACGGTGGGTAAAGCCTCCCCCAACACTGGGTTTCTAAAGCCACGACTGATTGCTTTCAGAGGGTGATTTGGTTTTCCAAAGAGAAGGATATGGAGTAACGCTGTTTAGGTGCAATCCCAGGAGGGAGCACTCAAGCTTAGCTGGAATCTCCATTTGAGGAACAAGGTGGGACAGAAGGAGGGAAACCCAATTCATCTGAGTGTCTGCTCCGTAGCAAAATAAGCACAGAGGCCTATGCTCATCCACAGAGATCACAGTCATCTGGGCTGACTCCATAATCAAAGGTGAGATTCAGAGGACTCCAGAGAGCGATTTTGCCAGGCTTGCCTTCAACACCTCCAGTGCAGCAGAGGGAAAGCACTCTGGAAACATGTGTCTGTCTCCCTGGGTGGTTATGGGATCCCACACAGCCACGAGGTTAACTGCTGTATGGTGACAGGCAGGTCACACGAACACCACCCACCGAGCCTTGAGCAACAGCTTTTCTGCAGCCAGCAGTACCAGCCTCAGGTGGGAGGATGCGAAGTACAACCAGGTGAGCTCTGGATCCCCTTCCCCGTAGGTGGGATGCATCCATCCCACCAGAAGTTGGTAACACTTGGTAAAAACTTTCTGAGTGTTATTTCCCTCCTGTCTGAGCATGGACAGTGCCATGCACAGCATCGCATAAACCAAACCTGCGCCTGCACAGTAGACACCTCTGTGGGGAAGCATCCTACCACCTGAAAAGCATTAGAGACAGGTTATTGTCAGCAACATGGGGGTAGCCCAGGACTGATCCTGCCAGGGATGGGGTAGAGGAACCCCTGGGGATGCGTCGGATCCAGAAAACCTCAGGTGATGCTCTCCATCACCAGTGGAAGTGAGGTGTAGGTCCCCCAGGTGAGACCACTCTCCTCATCTCTTAACAGGCACTTCATGTTCAGAGCTCATGATGTTGCCTTTAGGTAGAAGGCTTTGAGGAGCTGGAGGTGCCATTTTGCTCCCATGCTGCTGCTACCTGCAAGGCTGTGTGCTAGTGGCCAAGATGGGAATGGTATGGCCACAGGAGCGAGACCCCAAAGGTTGCGTCTGCGGGGACCCTTCCGGGTGGCGCTGCTGGAGCAAAGCCCTCGCTGTGCGAGTGATGCACTGCCATCCCTCTGACTTGTGCCAGGAGTGCTCTGTCCCCCACATGAAAGGTGAGAAAGCATTTAAGCCACTTTTAAAGCTGTGTAAGACCTTAAACCCTTAGTGTCACATAAGGACTTAAATGCTTTAAGACTGTAGCATGTCATAAGACAGAGTTAAAGCAACATAAGCCTCCTTTAGCCTCTGTGGTCCTTGAAGGGCAGTCTTACGGCATCCCAAGGGCTCCTATTTTAAAGTCCCCACAAACCCAGGCTTTCAGAGAGTTGTCCCTTCTTCTAGGCTGCTCTGAAGGCTCCTGTTTGACCCTGGCTGCATCAGGCTCTGTGCATGCGGGAGGTCTCTTCTCCTTCTTTCACCAGGTTTGGATGCCTCATTAAGACAAAGGGCCAGGGCTTCTGGAGCTTGTCGAACTGAGCTGTTTTTTCCCCTTTCATTGGTTGTGGGTTTGAAGAAGCAAGTCCTTCTGGTGCATCTGGTGTGTCTGGGAGAGGAAGAGGATGCTGCAAGATAAAGTAAGAGTGTTCTCCAACTGGCACAGACACAGCGGTCCAAGCGAAAAGGCAGGAACATCATCTGAGCAGCAACGTGCAAGGTCAGAAAGAAATGCCTGTGAGGCAGGCAGATGAGCATGCCCTATGCAAACACACATACCCTGATCCATAGGGCTTATCACAGGCTATAAAGACACATTTTGTGGAAAACCCTGTTAAGATACTGGGTGCACATCACTGCTTTAAGCCCCTACAGCAACTTAAACTGGCTATAATGTTAAGCCTTCAGAGTATTTTAAACTGCTTAGATTGCTCAAAAGACCAGCTTAATCTTAAACTGCAGTGCAGCTTAAACAGTTTAAGCTGATCTAAAAGCTCGCAGGAACACCGAGTGCTTGAACTATGCTTAGCCCTGTTTGTTGACTGAAGCACGGTGCTGGCCCTGTCACACCCAATGTGACACTGGGGCTGACATACAAGCTGTTTTCCTAAATAGACCTTGCAGAGTCTGGGGAGAAAAAAGACCTTCTATTATCCCTTCCCGGCACCAGGCGCAGCTCCAGGTGTGCTCATCCTTCCCCTGAGCACCACAAGCGGCACTGGCTCCCCAGGGAGAGGAAGGTCTCTAGGCACAACGTCCTCAGCTAGGGAGGGCACTGGTGCTGCCCAGCACGGTGGGAATTGTCACCTTTTTTTTTTTTGTCAGACACTGTTAGTCTTTGCAGTCAGAGTTTTGCAGGGAAAGGCACTCACTAGTTGGATTATTAATGGTGCTTCCTTGCGCAGCCCAGCAGGAGTGAATGCTGGTTATCATCTTTCTCTAAAATAAATAATTGCTGGAATCTCCAGCTGTGAGGACAAAGGACAATGCTCCATCCCTGAGCAGGATGAAGCCACATCTAAACGGACACCTTGTTTGCCGTTGAGTCAACCCAGTCCTGTGAATCTCTCCCCCAACAGGGCCATTTTTTCCCATTCCCCCAGAGAAAACCCAGGGGTTTTTTTCATAAAAGTTTGTTTTTCCAATTTCTTTGGTTTTTTTCTTTTTTAACACCCATGAATGCAGCCAAGGACTTGTGCAATATGTGCATTGGCTTGGGCAAAAGGGGTAATTCTCCAATGTGCCTGAAGTCTGGCTGGAAAGCCTGCCCAGGTATAAGAAAACAGATAAATGTGGTGTCGGAAGTACAAATCATGTTAGGCTCAGCAGAAGAATTGCCTAGTGGATGAACTCACTTGATAAGAGACATGTTGGTGATCATTTTGGTCTGCCACGTGAAATTCTCAGTTTTCATATCATCATGATATTCAGAAAAAATGAAACAAAGCCTTACCTGCCCAGTTGTACCAGGCACCCATGGAAAACTGTGGAAACCTTGTGTTGTAGTTTTTGCCCTCTGGAATATTTAACATTCATATTCACCTATGTGGATGTTGATAGTAGAGACTGTACCAGCTGCAAAGGAATTTGCACCTTTTTCTCCATATGCAACTTTTACAACATGCCAGTGCACAATTTATTACCATTTTGACATATTTATCACTCAGGGAGTTTAAATTGAACATGCCTGTTATTTTGTTTTCCTAATGCATGTTATTCCAAGACCCGTGCAGTCCTGTTCTCCTGCTGGTGCCGTCTAACTGGCCTGAACGGTCTTCTAGTGCTTTTGTGGCGTTATCTGTTTCCTAATAACTGGCTACAATATGCTCAGCAGCACCATGGTATGGTGCTTGCACATCATGTGTTGACACACACACACGTGGAGGGGTCATCACTACTAAGAACAATTCTCCAACACAGCAAAGGTTGTGAAAGGCTGCAGGGCTCTGGGAACGCGTCCCATGCTTGTCCGTGTACTTACCCAGCTCTTGCAATGGGCTGGAAGTCCAGGCCCGTCTCTGGTAACATCTGAAGCTATTTCATAGGGTCTTGTTGAGATATGAAAATCTAAAAATAGGACTCACGATCTGTGGAGGGGCCTGAAGGTACTAGAGAAAAGGCCACGAGTGTCCCTGCTCCTGCTGACAAGCTCACCGTGGATTAGATCTCAACATGGCATCCTCCCGCCCCCCTGGCAGAATTCAGTGCTCACGTCAAACACCTCTGTTTGCACAGAGGGAGGTCGTGCCCTGTAGGAAATGCCTTCCCCCTCCTTGCTTTCCTGCCCGCCAAGACACCAGCTGCCAGACATTGAGCTGAGCACCAGAGCCCCAGCATTCAGCACTGCCAGATCCTTCCCCTGCATGTCCTCTGGGAGCTCTCCCTCGTGTGCTGGGAGCATCTGGGACTCATGAACTTGCTAGCTGGCTTTCTCGCTCAGGAATCATTATCATTTATTGATAGAATGCCTTTTGCAAGCCTCAGGGCACTATTGCAGACTTTCAGGCTGTGCACATAGGAATTCAGTTCACCCATCGCAGAGAAGCAGTTGCTGCATGCAGAGATGTTACAAAACTGTCTTGGCCAGGAAGCAAAAAGCAGTTTCTCAGTGTGTGCGTAGCAACTGCAGCAAAATTACTGGCTCACCAGCCTGAACAACGTGTGCAGGAACGACACACATTCCCAGGGTCGGGAGCAGGGCTCTTGGGGGAACACCCCGGACTCCTCTCCGCACAGGGTGCACCGTGCGGAGCATTATTCCAACAGCATTATTCTAACCTCATCGACTCCATCCCCAACTCCTGCACACACACACCCCAGCCCACCCACACTTACCCTGTGCATTTAGCCCCATGCCAGCCACACCAGTCCTATCCCACACTCCCCACACAACGCCAAGTGTCCCTAATGGAACATCTCCACCAGCTTTGTCAGTCGTCTTTCTACCCGCAACTACTGCCATGGGCAGAATAAGAGAAACTGCTTTTATAATCCAAATTCCTCAGGTCTCTACCTCAAGAGAAGGACTGTGGGCTGTGGTGCGTTTTGAGCAGGTTTTCTGGGCAGTTTGTGGCTCCTGTATTAAGGCAGCATGGGCTCCATGTTTGATGGTTGGAGCAGAAATGCAACAGCCCTCCTTCTTAGCTTGCCTTGAGTTCTCCTACGAGAAGATAGGAGTATCAGTAGTCAGTGATCAGAAATGGAGTGACTCAGAGAAATGCAACGTTTCCAATAAATGGGCAATGAAACAAGCTTGAGGTCAAAGAGAAGCTGCCAACTCTTTCTAATGGGTTGGTCCAAAGTGCAGATTTGTCCTTGGGACTGAAGTTTTAAGGTCATTTCTGCTCATTGAAGGCTCCAGGGTGGAGGTGTCAAAGCTCTTGAGGCTTCTGAGATGCCTGATGGAGGCATTTGGAGAGATTGCAATGCTGTCCTCATGGCACTGGTGTGGGCCATGTGGAGATGGAGATGACACCCCCAGGTTGGCGTGGGGTGAGAAGGACATGGACGTGACCTAGAGGTAAGTCAGTACCAAAGGCTGAGGAAAGATGTTCTCCTGAAGAACACCATCAAGTTGGCTTCATGTAACTGGTTTCACCAGCACTTTAGGGAGAGTTTCCTTGAAGAGACAAGGACAGTAGCATGCTTATATTTATTGCAGCCAATACACACTTCTCTCACCCCTGAGAAATGTGTGCCTACCCTGCCACCAGCACGTCCTCTCCCACGGCCCCAGCTCCTGCGTCTGAGCAGCACAGAGGCAATGTCCTCCCCTAACTGGGTTATAGGAGATTGGATTAGCAATTTGTGAGTTAGTAAAAGTCTAAGAATGGAAGATAAAACAAAGTGTGACAGGCTAAGCAGCCCTTGTCACCAGGGATTGATCACAGTGCTAATAGCCAGCGACAGCCGCACATTAATAACACAATAACCCAGCTTTGGATATTGGCACTATCACAACCCTTTAACCTGGTAATAACTCATTGGGAAAATGCTAACAGTGTCATAGCCAACATGTCTCTGTTGCTTACATCCCCCTCTACCTGCCGGCCTGGCAGAGGCAGCAGGACCACCACGGGGTCATTGGCTCTGCCACGCGTGCAGGTGTCAGGTCCCGTCTGCAGTCCCACGGTGCCCCGTGCCCAGTCGGGGACACGGCACCAGGGTGCCCTTTGGGGCTGTGGGCACCGTTGTGTCGGGCAGGGAGAGGAGCTGGGCAGGCAGGGACAGGAGATGTGCAGGGGTGGACCTATAGTGGTGACACACAGCAGGGGAGGGGGAAGAGCTGGGCTGTGGGGTACTGGTGGAGTCAGGGGAGGTGGGACTGAGCTTGAGCTTGGAGTGGTCAGCGGGGGCATCCAAGAGAACTTGATGGCAAGTAATTTGGGGATTTTTTTAAATTTTTTTCCAATATTCTGGATTTTAGTGACATGAACCATTCCCAATTTGTCTAGGAAGCCTTCTGTTGTTACTTCTGGCTGTGGTGGGAGAAGAGGCCCTGGGAAGTTACAAAAAAAACCAGTGCTGTTTAGAAAATGGGAAATTAAATTAGAGATCAAGCTTTTTGAAAAATGTAGATCAAAATTTGGGAAAAAAAATGTAAACCTTGTCTTAAGGCAGACAGCATTGCCTTGTTTACAAAGGCTTTTCTGAATGCTGCTCGGTGTCACCGAGCACGGAGCAGGAGGAGAGATGGAGAAATATCACTGCTGTTTCTCCACCCCTGAGCACGAGCTGCAAGAGGTATTTCCCTACCTCGGCTGGAGCCCAGGCTCCATTTTGGCACCCACCCAGCAGTTGCATCTCCTGGCTGCGCTGGTCAGAGTAACGCTGAGAGCAACCAATTTAAGGGATTCAAAGGTCAGCAAATCCTAAGTGCCAGCTGCAGAAGAGTGGGGCTGCGGCACCAGCAAGACATCCGCAGAGGAGCCCTTCCCCTCCCAGCAGGGACCAGCTTATTGTCACTGCATGTGCTTAAAACCCAAGGCATCCCTGGGCCAAGTGGGGGATGCACCCAAGCCTGGGTCTACCAACATCTCTGCAGTAGCAAGAGCCCCAGCACAGGTGGAGTTAGACCTATGAAGTCCTGTTGCCACCCCAATTCAGCCAGGTCAACGATCCGGGATTGCTTATGGCCGATTACAGCCATGGGCTGCATAGCGCATCCTCTATGTCATCCTTTCCAGCAGATCTAACTGTCCTCATTTTTGGCTCAGACAATTCTGGTAAT
Source organism: Aptenodytes forsteri (assembly GCF_000699145.1). Classification (NCBI taxonomy): domain Eukaryota; kingdom Metazoa; phylum Chordata; class Aves; order Sphenisciformes; family Spheniscidae; genus Aptenodytes; species Aptenodytes forsteri. The sequence goes on from NW_008795299.1 coordinate 534,616, forward strand.
GTCCGTGTGTGTCAGTGCAGCCCAGACATGGAGGAGGAGATGCTGGCGAAGGAGGGGGGTCCTGTGTCATAGTGCAAGGACCTGTGTCCCCCCGATTGCTTATGGCCGATTACAGCCATGGGCTGCATAGCGCATCCTCTATGTCATCCTTTCCAGCAGATCTAACTGTCCTCATTTTTGGCTCAGACAATTCTGGTAATGTCCGTGTGTGTCAGTGCAGCCCAGACATGGAGGAGGAGATGCTGGCGAAGGAGGGGGGTCCTGTGTCATAGTGCAAGGACCTGTGTCCCCCCTGTTTCGAGGAGGGCTGCCTGTGCTCCCTGCAGCCCATCATCCATGCCAGCAGCAAGACAGATTAACCCACTCATTCTCTTTCAAGCAATGCAACTGAAGGGCAGAGAAACCCCCAGCTGTTATAAAATGCATTAGTTACCAGCACGGTATGCTCTGCTCCACCTCCCCATTGATGGCTGAGGTTTCTGCTTAAACCCCCCTTTGGAGTCATGACCACTTGTTGCCCAGAGCATCAAGTCACTACCAGCCAGCAAGAGGGCCGTGGGAGGCAGAGCAAAATTGGGGGGGGGAGTTACCTAGGGATACAGCGGCATGGCTGTGCCCCAGGGGAGTGCAAACCCCTCCTAACCACAGCTTCCTTCAGCAGGCCAGGAGAGATGTGACTTTCCTTCCTTCCCAATGGGCTCCTGCCCATATGGTGCCACTTCCCATCTCTTTGGGGCAGAAGGCAGACCTAAAAAAAAAAAAAAAAAAAAAAAAAAAATAACAA